>NW_027463969.1:0-106951 GCF_050947455.1 Rhinoderma darwinii
ACTCCATTTTGCAACGCCATGCCATACCCTGTGGACAGCGCTTGATTGGAGCCAATTTCATCCTACAACAGGACAATGAACCAAAGCACACCTCCAAATTATGCAAGAACTATTTAGGGAAGAAGCAGGCAGCTGGTATTCTATCTGTAATGGAGTGGCCAGCGCAGTCACCAGATCTCAACCCCATAGAGCTGTTGTGGGAGCAGCTTGACCCTATGGCACGCAAGAAGTGCCCATCAAGCCAATCCAACTTGTGGGAGGGGCTTCTGGAAGCATGGGGTGAAATTTCTCCCGATTACCTCAACAAATTAACAGCTAGAATGCCAAAGGTCTGCAATGCTCTAATTGCTGCAAATGGAGCATTCTTTGACGAAAGCAAAGTTTGGAGGAGAAAATTATTATTTCAAATAAAAAATCATTATTTCTAACCTTGTCAATGTCTTGACTATATTTTCTAGTCATTTTGCAACTCATTTGATAAATAGAAGTGTGAGTTTTCATGGAAAACACAAAATTGTCTGGGTGACCCCAAACTTTTGAACGGTAGTGTATAGCTGAACATTTTAAACAGTTTGTATGGAGAGATATTATTAATGCTTTCCACCAAGCATTTTATATTTATTTTAATAACCGTTTTTCGTTGTTTATTTTTCAGTTTCATTTTTACATTGCATAGCTCATTATCCGTATCCCGTTTCGTTCATATCCGGTCTTTCGAATTCATTAGTTAAATAAATTCAGTCATTGCATATGCACTCCATACTGTAGAGCTCTCACAGAAGAGCGCATATTTGCTTAAATAGTGATTGAATGAGAAAAAATATATAACGGAAAATACTCTCATTAAATGATTGCTATACAGAAAATTCTTGTTGCACCTTGTGTTTTTTTACTTCCGGTAAACACAGGTGATTTTGAGATTTACCTTGAACGCCCATACCGGATATAAACGCCGGGAACAGACATTGACTTTCATACATGCCATGATTAAGGACACAGGCTGTGTCTGAAACGTGTAGGCGAATAACCAATGCGATTCAACCCTTTTTGCACTTTGACATTTTAAAAATTTGTAATACAAATACAATTGGAACCTCGATTCCTTTTATTAATCTTCAAGTGCTGGATTACAGTCTCTTTTGCCTCTTCAGAAGTATTTTTATGCTGCAGGAATAAATGTAGTGCAACCTCTGGGCTAGGCCTATTTATCTCACAACAAAAAATGACTGATAAATCGCTGCCCATAGGAATGCATTTAGTAGCTTGAAAATCTCTTCAAAATCTCTCCTGACAAGTGTGTAGCTCTGAAATTCCAGCATGTAGAAATGAAAAAAAAACACTAGCAAATCGCTTGACTGGAGCGATTTTGAAGAGATTTTCAAGCTACTCAATGCATTCCTAAGGACAGCTATTTATCACAGCAATATCACAGCCATTTTTTGTAGTGAGAAATACTCAGCGTGTGGCCCCCCCGCCTAATGCATCCTATGGACAGGGATTTAACGCTTACTACAAAAAAAAGAAGGTCTGCCAGCAGCCTGTGTCTCCTCTTTCCCTGCTCCCGCCTCTCCTCTCCATAGACTTCTATGGGCTGGCTGTAAAGAGACACCACTTCCTGCAGTCCTTCTCCTTTGTAACTAGAGATGTATTTTTACTCAACAGGGGGTAGACAGCAGGTTACAGGAAGGGATAAACATAGGTGCAGTAATTTCACACTGAATTTGCATGAATAAAACCACAACATTTCTAATAGTAAAAGTAAATTACAAAGTTGTTCTATATCAGGTATACTATTAGATTAGCATAAGTTGTTTGAAAAGTTAGCGTTCATTGAAAAAATATTTACCCACCACAATCTCAGACACAACAACGCTCCTTTCAGTCTTTTTTTGAGGGGCGATTATCAACTTCCCAGTAGTAAATATATTGTTGCTGAAGCTATTGCAGGATGTACAGAAATCATTGCCAATAAATTAGCTATTTTCACTTTAGGCAACGCATTCTGTCATAAAATAAACAGAGTAAGTAAATAAATGTATACGTAAAGAAACATATAAGGAGCAATATTATTAAAATAAACAAAGTTTACAACTTTGAAATCTTTTTTTTAATTAAAATGTCTCAGTGTGATTGATCCAACCTTTAAAGTATTTATTAAAAATTATTTTTGTGATATAGCTGCTTTGTATACAGAGCATCTGTACCTAGCGCTGAAACCTGTATCTATCATGGTCCGCAAAACGGACTGGTTCAGTGTAAGCGGGTCCTGCGTGATCAAGCGGCCATCGATCACATCTACGTTTATAACTTAGATGGGATCGATTACACGCAGGACCCGCTGAAACTGAATCCATCAGTGCCGGGGACCTGACAGATTCAGGTCTTAGCGCACAATATAGCTGCTCTGTATACAGATTACAAAGCAGCTGTATCCCAAAAAGTAAAAATAATTTTTAATACAAAGTATTTTGAAAGTTTAACCAATCACATTGATTTGTAACAGATAGCTATGCTTTTAGACGAGGTAATAGATAGTCTGGGAGATCAATTCATTTTCCATTTTAAATAACGTGATTTTCGTCCGTGCAGCCCGCGTGGTTTTCACGCGGGTCGCACGGACCTATACAAGTCTATGGGGCAGTGCAGACTGTCCGTGAGTTTTGCGCAGCGTGAGTCCACTGTGTACTCATGAGATGTTCTATATTTAGGCGTTTTTCGCGCATCACACACCCATTGAAGTCAATGGGTGCGTGAAAATCACGCGCACCCCACGGAAGCCCTTCCGTGGGACGCACGTTATTCGCGCAACAACAGTAAAAGAATGAATGTAAACAGAAAAGCACGCAGCCGCACATCCATATGAACATGACACTGCGGTTTTTGCGTGTACAAAACGCACAAGCTCGTGTAAATCCGCCCTAACATTAGTAAGGCATCATGCACACGAGCGTGTGTATTTTCCACGCGTGAAAAACTTGCGTCAATCCCGTCCGTGTGTGTGTGCGTTATGCATCAGTGTGCTTTTCGATTCTCATGCGTTATTCACGCACTCACAAAGCCAGCCCATTTTTTTTCTTCTTTTTTCCACCAAATTGCTGTGTAAATCACACACCAAACACACGTGTGCGGTGCGTGGTTTTCACGCACGCATTGACTTCAATGTGAGTGTAGGTGCATGATAACACACCAATAGAGGACATGCAGTATGTTTCACGCAGCGGACACTCGCTGCGTGAAAAGTCACGCATGTGTGAACAGCCCCATTGAAATAAATGGGTCGCGTGTGTTGTGCGTTTTTGCTAAGCACAGCACACGGACATGATTCACGCTTGTGTAACTCGTGCCTAAGGCCCCATTCACACCAGGGTGAATCTCGTCCGTGTGCTGATCGTCTAAACCATGCATAGCACACGCGACCCATTTATTTCAATGGGGCCGTTCACACTTGCGTGACTTTTCACGCAGCGAGTGTCCGCTGCGTGAAACATACTGCATGTCCTCTATTGGTGCGTTATCATGCACCTACACTCACATTGAAGTCAATGCGTGCGTGAAAACCACGCACCGCACACGCGTGTTTGGTGCTTGATTTACGCAGCAATTTGGTGGAAAATGTGAAAAACATAATGGGGAGATAACATTTGCTCACCATCCTTCAAGAATGTCAGCAAGGAGACAAGTCCAGTGAAGGAGGTCAGCGGGGAGGAGCAAGGACAGCTCACATGAACTCTTGGAATGTACGTGCACGCTCATTGCAGCCTGCAATGAGCGTGCACGGAAAACAAGTTTCATCAGAAGGAAAGATCAACAAACCAGACCTGAACTGCATGTAAACAAACTGTGCTAAATTCAAAGAAGAGATGTGGCAAGTCGAATTTTTTTTTAAAATAATGCTTTATTTAGGATGTCTGTATAAGGGGTAACGTATGACACAGTTTTTGAAAAAAACTTTGGTATCTCGGACAACCCCTTTAACTCTCATGAACACAAGCAGATTTGGTTTTTGAATTACCGGGTCACAGCATTTCAATAGGGCCATGCATGCTGGGTCTACATAATAAACGCAGCAAGCTCCATCGCATGGCATGTGTCGGACCAAGTTCTAAAGATAAGCCCCGACTATGAATTGGTACTTCACTCAGAACAAAGTGGCAGTAGTACGGTGCCTGCAGAATGGTTCTGTTTTGCAAACCATATTACAGGCAAAAATGCGCACACTTATGAGCATAAGCATTAGCTTTGGGCTTGTAACTTTAAAAGACTATAGGTCAGCATAAAAAGTTTATATTTTCAATGTACACCTTTGGTAGTTCTCCTATATAGCTTAGGTCTTAAGACAAAAAATAAGAAAGTTAAATTATTTTTTTACCTGGGACGGACGAAAAAGAAGTCTCCATCCTTTAAAATCCGTTCTGACTCATGGAGATTAAGCTTCACTCGACCTTGTTCGACATAGTAAATCTATAAATAACGAAGACATACAACCATTTGAAATAACTAAAAAACAACCTATTAGTAATTAGTCATCTAGACTTTTGTTGAAATAAGCAAGGACAAATTATTTGAAATGAAAGGGAAAATGTTACCTATATATTTTATTCATAATTAAAAACAGAGAGTGAAACAATACTTTCTGTTTTTATTTTTATATTCTATTATCTATACATGATTATGGGGGCAGCCATCTTGTCTGAGCTGCTGTTAACCGCACTTAGAGATTTGCTTTACAGAAGCCACATGGACCATAGGAACCTGTGCACAGGTGGTGACCCATTGACTTCTATGGGAGAGTTTTCTAGGCATGCTCTGTGAACTGTGAATCGTTTGTGGTGCAGGAAGGGATAGGAAGAGAGCTGTATCCATCGCCTATTATCAATGGTGGATCCTGTGTTATCAACACTCCTCAACATTGAAATTGCAAAACCAAGGAAGAAAAGTTTTGGAATTCTGGAAATCACAGGATCGATAGACGTGCTAATGATATACAAATGATAAAGAAATGGAAACAAAATATTCCAAAGATCTTGATTTATTCAGTATCGGATATGAGCGCAATGTGCAGAAATACAAGCGCTTATACTTCTTGGCATGCTATCAATGTGGTCATCAATGGTTTTCTGAGGAATGTTCTACCATGCTGAATGCACTTGGGCACGCAAATTATCAAGATTGGCTGCTAGCAGCTCTCTTTACAATTGCAGACCAATGACATCCCAGATGTGCTCGATGGGAGACAAGTCCGGAGATGCTGCAGGCCATGGTAGCACACTTAGGCCTTCGCTGAAGAGGATAGACCTCCATTCCGGCCTCTATTGCTGTCTTGCTGTGCACCATGATAGCCTTTGAGAGTGGTGGCGTGTGGTCAATGGAACACCTGTAGCTGGACGTCTGGCTCGTAGCCCAATGTTGTGCAGACGCCTTCTGATGATTTGTGTCGACACTGGTTGCTGCCTTAGGCTTGGGCTGTGACATCTGATTTGACTTGTAGTACAGAATGGATTACTACACGCCATTCTTCCAATTTAGATGATCCGTCAGTGCAGAGATTCGCATATGCGCACCTCTTGCGGTCATTCCCATTCGTTGTTGTCCTCACAACCCCCGGGACAGGCAACACTGAACAGTGCTGACATCTCTGCCTAGGCGCGTAGAGATCTGCCGGAGTGATAAACCAAGATCTCTCAGTTCAAGGATTCTGTCCCTCTCAGTTTGCGAAGAGTGGTGAAAACTGGCATGTCGACGAACAGGAGGCATCACACAATCATCCCACACAACTTGATCTGATTTTTGAGGTTTCATGTGGCTAAAATGGAAACCAAGTAAAATAAAAATAAATAAAAAAAACCCACAAAATTCTTAAAAAAATATGTATTACATAAAAACATGATTGGTTTTGATCGGTGGGGGTCAGACACTGAGACCCCCCCACTGATCACTAAAATGAAGTGACTGGAGCCCTAAGGTGAGCACTGCGCCGCCTCATTTCTGATCGGCTTTCCTCAGAAAGAGGAGCGAGCGATATACGGGCTCATAGACTTTCTATTGAGCGCATACACAACTCCCTCGGATTTTAGAGGAAAGCTGATCAGAAACGAAGCAGCACAGCGCTCACCGGAGTGCTTCTGCCGCTTTGTTTTAGCGATCGGCAGGGAGCACGTGAAGGAGTAAAAGGAAGGACTCTCTCCTTATGGATGTCAAAGGCAAAGACACTTTTGGAACAAAGAACGGGAGAGGACAGAACACAACTTCCTTATGGATAATCAGAAAATAAGATTTGCAAAACAGAGCAGCCAGTTCCTAAACCTGTCTGATGGATGTAATGGCCACAAGGGTTTAAAGGGAGGGGACACCCAGAACCAGATTAAGATCCCAGGATTTAGTGGGACGTCGAAAAGGAGGAACAGCATGAGAAACCCCTTGCAGAAAGGTTTTTACCTGAGAGCGAAAGAACAATGTTTGCTGGGAACAATAGACAGAGCAGAGACCTGACCCTTAAGAAAAGCTAAGCCAAGTCTCTGATCAAGACTAGCTTCAACATTTATGCCGTTATATGAATCTGAGGTAAAGTGGGGTAGAACAGTGGACCTTGGAGGTAAGGTCGTAGCGGTAGACACCAAGGTGTGTCTGTGAGTAGGTTGACTAGGTTGGTGTTACAGACCTGGCGAGGCCAGTCCGGAGCAACCAGGATCGCGTGAACACCTTCTGCCTTGATTCCCTTGAGGACTTTGGGTAGTAGCGGAAGAGGAGTGATGAGATATAGAAGAGAGAATCCCTTCTAAGGAGTGATTAAAGGGAACCTGTCACCAGCATTTCACTTATTGAGCTTTACTTATCCCTCACTGGCCGCTGCTATAAAAAGTTAATTGCCGTTATCCCCGCTCCTAAACTCCTCTTCCGACTGTAAATAACGGTCTGCAAACGTTTTGCGCCTTTTATCGTAATTATGCGGTGTCCCTTTGTGCGCACACACCAAAAGAGGACATCAATGCACAAGCGCAGGATTTTGTGTGCTGGGGGAAGGCGAGGAGCTGTCAATCAAAAGTAAGGAGGCGAAGTAAACTTGGAAAGACTTGAGGAATGAAGATATGACTGTTTCCAAACGAAGATTTGACTCTTTTCAAATGAAGATCTGACTCTTTTCTGCTCATTAGCATATGATGTGGGAACACTAAAAAGCTAAATACTAAAGCTACAGAGCCGACTAAGAAGACAATTATAGGTTATATAGAAATGATTTTTCACCCACTACCACCAGGTATAGTCGGTTTAATAGGTGAAATGCTGGTGACAGGTTCCCTTTAAGTAGTCGAATGCAATGGCCCTGGAATCCCGCTCCCTGGCCACCTAGGCTGAGCCCTTGTGGTTGAGACGAGACAAGAAGAGATCCACCTATGGGTTGCCCAACTTCTGGTAAATCTGAAGAAAGATTTGAGGGAAAAGACCATTCTCCCAGATCCAGTGGCCCAATTGTTCACTTCCAGTACATTAACTGCGAACAGAGCTTGCACAGTATTCTCGTTATGATAATGTTTCCCTGCATAACGGGCAAGCTTTCAAAAATACATAATATGCCCAGTGCAACTTAGCATTTTGGAGGAGTGTTTTTTTAGCCAAGGAGAAGAATTTTTAAACAGAAACACATGAGGGGAAGGGGGGGGATCCTCCAGCTAACCATTTGTTGTGTCCCATTAAGACAGCGCACGGATCTCCGCACGACCGACTGCAGAAGAGGCAAAAGAGACTGTAATCCAGTGCTTGACTGTTAGTAAAAGGAATCGAGGTTCCAATTTTATTTGTATTACACAATTTTGAAGTGCAAAAAGGGTTGAATCGCGTTGCCTACGCGTTTCAGACACGTCTTGTGTCCTTAATCATGGCATGTATGAAAGTCAATGTCTGTTCCCGGCGTTTATATCCGGTATGGGCGTTCAAGGTAAATCTCAAAATCACCTGTGTTTACCAGAAGTAAAAAACACAAGGTGAAACAAGAAGTTACTGTATAGCAATCATGTAATGTGAGTATTTCGGGTTATATATTTTTCATTCTCATTCAATTACTATGTAAGCAAATATGCGCTCTTCTGTGCGAGCTCTACACTATAATTTTGGAGTGCATATGCAATTACTGAATACATTTAACTAATGAATTCGAAAGACCGGATATGAACGAAAAACGGGAGACAGATAATGAGCTATGCAACCTAAAAATGAAACTGAAAAATAAACAACGAAAAACTGTTATTAAAATAATTATAAAATGCTTGGTGTTAAGCATTAATAATATCTCTCCATACAAACTGTTTAAAATGTTCAGCTATATGTGACAAATATATATGTCGAATTTTTTACTTATTGTACTGAGCAGCTATTTATGATACCATATCGTACGGCTGCAACCATTTAACACTTCCGGATATATAATAACTCAAATAATCCTGAAAGATATTTTAGAAGAGGTTTTAAACTTGTTAATTATAATAGTAACAAAGGGGATTATTAAATTACAGTAAAGCCCAAATTTTGAATACGAAACTGACACTTTTGGGCAAATAAGATGTACCATCTGATGTTAAATGGTTTCTATATAAAAAAACAAAACATAAATCATAAATTAATTTCAATTCAAAAAAGGAAAGAGGATGGAACCGTCAGTTAATTGATTAGTAGTGGAACATCAGTTCCCTTTTCATGTTAAGCCCCCTCGGGAACCTAGTTTTAAGGCTATATATCCAGAAGGCTTCCCTGTCCAATAGGGTCTGTTTCATAATGCCACCTCGTGCAGAACATATTGTTTTCTCAATGGCATTTGTTTTAAATGAAATAATTGCCCGGTCATGACACTTAATGAAATGCCTGGCAGCATTGGAGATACCAGGAATATTGGGGTTTCATTACGATGTAATTCTCCCACACTTGTACTAGCAAGGCCTTAAGCTGTGTAACTTCTGCGATCTTACGAGAGCAGGGACATTACGCTTAGAATGGCCATTGACGCTAAATGCTTTAATCCATAGTCCTATTTAATCTATTGTGAAACAAATTCTAAACGACATAATAAAAAGTCAACCGCACCACGGATTCCCAGACAGTCTCCCACACTCGTACTAGCTAGGCCTTAAGCGGTGTAACTTCTGCGATCTGATGATAGCAGGCCCATTCAGCTTAGGATGGCCATTGACATTAAATGCTTTAATCCATAGTCCTTTTTAATCGATTGTGAAACAAAATCTAAACGACCTAATAAAAAGTCAACCGCACCACGGATTCCCAGACAGTCTCTCACACTCGTACTAGCGAGGCCTTAAAGTGTTATATATCTGCGATTTGACGAGAAAAGGCACATTTAAGCTTAGAATGGCTATTAACTTTTAAAGCTTTAGTCTATTTTTATTTTTAATCGATTGTGAAACAAATTCTAAACTACATAATAAAAAGTCAACAGCACCACGGATTCCCAGACAGTCTCCCACACTGGTACTAGCGAGGTGTTAAATTGTTATTCATCTGCGATTTGACGAGAAAAGGCACATTTCAGCTAAGAATGGCCATTAACTTTTAAAGCTTTAGTCTATTATTATTTTTAATCGATTGTGAAACAAATTCTAAACGACATAATAAAAAGTCAACCGCACCACGGATTCCCAGACAGTCTCCCACACTGGTACTAGCGAGGCCTTAAGCTGTGTAACTTCTGCAATCTGACGAGCGCAGGCACATTCAGCTTAGAATGGCCATTGACATTAAATGCTTTAATCCATAGTCCTTTTTAATCGATTGTGAAACAAAATCTAAACGACATAATAAAAAGTCAACCGCACCACGGATTCCCAGACAGTCTCCCACACTGGTACTAGCGAGGCCTTAAGCTGTGTAACTTCTGCGATCTGACGAGAGCAGGCACATTCAGCTTAGAATGGCCATTGACATTAAATGCTTTAATCCATAGTCCTTTTTAATCGATTGTGAAACAAAATCTAAACGACATAATAAAAAGTCAACCGCACCACGGATTCCCAGACAGTCTCCCACACTGGTACTAGCGAGGCCTTAAGCTGTGTAACTTCTGCGATCTGACGAGAGCAGGCACATTCAGCTTAGAATGGCCATTGACATTAAATGCTTTAATCCATAGTCCTTTTTAATCGATTGTGAAACAAAATCTAAACGACATAATAAAAAGGCAACCGCACCACGGATTCCCATACAGTCTCCCACACTGGTACTAGCGAGGCCTTAAGCTGTCTAACTTCTGCGATCTGACGAGAGCAGGGACATTCAGCTTAGAATGGCCATTGACAATAAATGCTTTAATCCATAGTCCTTTTTAATCGATTGTGAAACAAAATCTAAACAACATAATAAAAAGTCAACCGCACCACGGATTCCCAGACAGTCTCCCACACTGGTACTAGCGAGGCCTTAAGCTGTGTAACTTCTGTGCTCTGACGAGAGCAGGCGCATTCAGCTTAGAATGGCCATTGACATTAAAAGCCTTAATCATAGTACTATTTAATCTATTGTGAAACAAAATCTAAACGACATAATAAGAAGTCAACCGCACCACGGATTCCCAGACAGTCTCCCACACTGGTACTAGCGAGGCCTTAAGCTGTGTAACTTCTGCGAGCTGACGAGAGCAGGGACATTCAGCTTAGAATGGCCATTGACATTAAATGCTTTAATCCATAGTCCTTTTTAATCGATTGTGAAACAAAATCTAAACGACATAATAAAAATTCAACCGCACCACGGATTCCCAGACAGTCTCCCACACTGGTACTAGCGAGGCCTTAAGCTGTGTAACTTCTGCGATCTGACGAGAGCAGGCACATTCAGCTTAGAATGGCCATTGACGTTAAGTGCTTTAATCCATAGTCCTATTTAATCTATTGTGAAACAAAATCTAAACGACATAATAAAAAGTTAACCGCACCACGGATTCCCAGACAGTCTCCAACACTCGTACTAGCGAGGCCTTATGCTGTGTAACTTCTGCGATCTGACGAGAGCAGGCACATTCAGCTTAGAATAGCCATTGACATTAAATGCTTTAATCCATAGTCCTTTTTTATCGATTGTGAAAAAAAATCTAAACGACTTAATAAAAAGTCAACCGCACCGCGGATTCACAGACAGTCTCCCACACTAGTACTAGCGAGGCCTTAAGCTGTGTAACTTCTGCGATCTGACGAGAGCAGGCACATTCAGCTTAGAATGGCCATTGACATTAAATGCTTTAATCCATAGTCCTTTTTAATCGATTGTGAAACAAAATCTAAACGACATAATAAAAAGTCAACCGCACCACGGATTCCCAGACAGTCTCCCACACTGGTACTAGCGAGGCCTTAAGCTGTGTAACTTCTGCGATCTGACGAGAGCAGGCACATTCAGCTTAGAATGGCCATTGACATTAAATACTTTAATCCATAGTCCTTTTTAATCGATTGTGAAACAAAATCTAAACGACATAATGAAAAGTCAACCGCACCACGGATTCCCAGACAGTCTCCCACACTGGTACTAGCGAGGCCTTAAGCTGTGTAACTTCTGCGATCTGACGAGAGCAGGCACATTCAGCTTAGAATGGCCATTGACATTAAATGCTTTAATCCATAGTCCTTTTTAATCGATTGTGAAACAAAATCTAAACGACATAATAAAAAGGCAACCGCACCACGGATTCCCAGACAGTCTCCCACACTGGTACTAGCGAGGCCTTAAGCTGTCTAACTTCTGCGATCTGACGAGAGCAGGGACATTCAGCTTAGAATGGCCATTGACATGAAATGCTTTAATCCATAGTCCTATTTAATCTATTGTGAAACAAAATCTAAACGACATAATAAAAAGTCAACCGCACCACGGATTCCCAGACAGTCTCCCACACTGGTACTAGCGAGGCGTTAAGCTGTGTAACTTCTGCGATCTAACGAGAGCAGGCACATTCAGCTTAGAATGGCCATTGACATTAAATGCTTTAATCCATAGTCCTTTTTAATCGATTGTAAAACAAAATCTAAACGACATAATAAAAAGTCAACCGCACCACGGATTCCCAGACAGTCTCCCACACTGGTACTAGCGAGGCCTTAAGCTGTGTAACTTCTGCGATCTGACGAGAGCAGGCACATTCAGCTTAGAATGGCCATTGACATTAAAAGCCTTAATCCATAGTCCTATTTAATTTATTGTGAAACAAAATCTAAACAACATAATAAAAAGGCAACCGCACCACGGATTCCCAGACAGTCTCCCACACTGGTACTAGCGAGGCCTTAAGCTGTGTAACATCTGCGATCTGACGAGAGCAGGGACATTCAGCTTAGAATGGCCATTGACATTAAGTGCTTTAATCCATAGTCCTTTTTAATCGATTGTGAAACAAAATCTAAACGACATAATAAAAATTCAACCGCACCACGGATTCCCAGACAGTCTCCCACACTGGTACTAGCGAGGCCTTAAGCTGTGTAACTTCTGCGTTCTGACGAGAGCAGGCACATTCAGCTTAGAATGGCCATTGACATTAAATGCTTTAATCCATAGTCCTATTTAATCTATTGTGAAACAAAAGCTAAACGACATAATAAAAAGTCAACCGCACCACGGATTCCCAGACAGTCTCCCACACTGGTACTAGTGAGGCCTTAGGCTGTGTAATTTCTGCGATCTGACGAGATCAGGCACATTCAGCTTAGAATGGCCATTGACATCAAATGCTTTAATCCATAGTCCTTTTTAATCGATTGTGAAACAAAATCTAAACGACATAATAAAAAGTCAACCGCACCACGGATTCCCAGACAGTCTCCCACACTGGTACTAGCGAGGCGTTAAGTTGTGTAACTTCTGCGATCTAACGAGAGCAGGCACATTCATCTTAGAATGGCCATTGACATTAAATGCTTTAATCCATAGTCCTTTTTAATCGATTGTGAAACAAAATCTAAACGACATAATAAAAAGTCAACCGCACCACGGATTCCCAGACAGTCTCCCACACTGGTACTAGCGAGGCCTTAAGCTGTGTAACTTCTGCGCTCTGACGAGAGCAGGCGCATTCAGCTTAGAATGGCCATTGACATTAAAAGCTTTAATCCATAGTACTATTTAATCTATTGTGAAACAAAATCTAAACGACATAATAAAAAGTCAACCGCACCACGGATTCCCAGACAGTCTCCCACACTGGTACTAGCGAGGCCTTAAGCTGTGTAACTTCTGCGATCTGACGAGAGCAGGGACATTCAGCTTAGAATGGCCATTGACATTAAATGCTTTAATCCATAGTCCTTTTTAATCGATTGTGAAACAAAATCTAAACGACATAATAAAAATTCAACTGCACCATGGATTCCCAGACAGTCTCCCACACTGGTAATAGCGAGGCATTAAGCTGTGTAACTTCTGCGTTCTGACGAGAGCAGGCACATTCAGCTTAGAATGGCCATTGACGTTAAATGCTTTAATCCATAGTCCTATTTAATCTATTGTGAAACAAAATCTAAACGACATAATAAAAAGTCAATTGCACCACGGATTCCCAGACAGTCTCCCACACTGGTACTAGCGAGGCCTTATGCTGTGTAACTTCTGCGATCTGACGAGAGCAGGCACATTCAGCTTAGAATGGCCATTGACATAAAATGCTTTAATCCATAGTCCTTTTTTATCGATTGTGAAACAAAATCTAAACGACATAATAAAAAGTCAACCGCACCACGGATTCACAGACAGTCTACCACACTGGTACTAGCGAGGCCTTAAGCTATGTAACTTCTGCGATCTGACGAGAGCAGGCACATTCAGCTTAGAATGGCCATTGACATTAAATGCTTTAATCCATAGTCCTTTTTAATCGATTGTGAAACAAAATCTAAACGACATAATAAAAAGTCAACCGCACCACGGATTCCCAGACAGTCTCCCACACTGGTACTAGCGAGGCGTTAAGCGGTGTAACTTCTGCGATCTAACGAGAGCAGGCACATTCAGCTTAGAATGGCCATTGACATTAAATGCTTTAATCCATAGTCCTTTTTTATCGATTGTGAAACAAAATCTAAACGACATAATAAAAAGTCAACCGCACCACGGATTCCCAGACAGTCTCCCACACTGGTACTAGCAAGGCCTTAAGCTGTGTAACTTCTGCGATCTGACGAGAGCAGGCACATTCAGCTTAGAATGGCCATTGACATTAAAAGCCTTAATCCATAGTCCTATTTAATTTATTGTGAAACAAAATCTAAACAACATAATAAAAAGGCAACCGCACCACGGATTCCCAGACAGTCTCCCACACTGGTACTAGCGAGGCCTTAAGCTGTGTAACTTCTGCGATCTGACGAGAGCAGGGACATTCAGCTTAGAATGGCCATTGACATTAAATGCTTTAATCCATAGTCCTTTTTAATCGATTGTGAAACAAAATCTAAACGACATAATAAAAATTCAACCGCACCACGGATTCCCAGACAGTCTCCCACACTGGTACTAGCGAGGCCTTAAGCTGTGTAACTTCTGCGTTCTGACGAGAGCAGGCACATTCAGCTTAGAATGGCCATTGACATGAAATGCTTTAATCCATAGTCCTTTTTAATCGATTGTGAAACAAAATCTAAACAACATAATAAAAATTCAACCGCACCACGGATTCCCAGACAGTCTCCCACACTGGTACTAGCGAGGCCTTAAGCTGTGTAACTTCTGCGATCTGACGAGAGCAGGCACATTCAGCTTAGAATGGCCATTGACGTTAAATGTTTTAATCCATAGTCCTATTTAATCTATTGTGAAACAAAATCTAAACAACATAATAAAAAGGCAACCGCACCACGGATTCCCAGACAGTCTCCCACACTGGTACTAGCGAGGCCTTAAGCTGTGTAACTTCTGCGATCTGACGAGAGCAGGGACATTCAGCTTAGAATGGAAATTGACAATAAATGCTTTAATCCATAGTCCTTTTTAATCGATTGTGAAACAAAATCTAAACGACATAATAAAAATTCAACCGCACCATGGATTCCCTGACAGTCTCCCACACTGGTACTAGCGAGGCCTTAAGCTGTGTAACTTCTGCGTTCTGACGAGAGCAGACACATTCAGCTTAGAATGGCCATTGACGTTAAATGCTTTAATCCATAGTCCTATTTAATTTATTGTGAAACAAAATCTAAACGACATAATAAAAAGTCAACCGCACCACGGATTCCCAGACAGTCTCCCACACTGGTACTAGCGAGGCCTTAAGCTGTGTAACTTCTGCGATCTGACGAGAGCAGGGACATTCAGATTAGAATGGCCATTGACATTAAATGCTTTAATCCATAGTCCTTTTTAATCGATTGTGAAACAAAATCTAAACGACATAATAAAAATTCAACCGCACCACGGATTCCCAGACTGTCTCCCACACTGGTACTAGCGAGGCCTTAAGCTGTGTAACTTCTGCGACCTGACGAGAGCAGGCACATTCAGCTTAGAATGGCCATTGACGTTAAATGCTTTAATCCATAGTCCTATTTAATCTATTGTGAAACAAAATCTAAACGACATAATAAAAAGGCAACCGCACCACGGATTCACAGACAGTCTCCCACACTGGTACTAGCGAGGCCTTAAGTTGTGTAACTTCTGTGATCTGACGAGAGCAGGCACATTCAGCTTAGAATGGCCATTGACATTAAATGCTTTAATCCATAGTCCTTTTTAATCGATTGTGAAACAAAATCTAAACGACATAATAAAAAGTCAACCGCACCACGGATTCCCAGACAGTCTCCCACACTGGTACTAGCGAGGCCTTAAGCTGTGTAACTTCTGCGATCTGACGAGAGCAGGCACATTCAGCTTAGAATGGCCATTGACACTAAATGCTTTAATCCATAGTCCTTTTTAATCGATTGTGAAACAAAATCTAAACGACATAATAAAAAGTCAACCGCACCACGGATTCCCAGACAGTCTCCCACACTGGTACTAGCGAGGCCTTAAGCTGTGTAACTTCTGCGATCTGACGAGAGCAGGCACATTCAGCTTAGAATGGCCATTGACATTAAATGCTTTAATCCATAGTCCTTTTTAATCGATTGTGAAACAAAATCTAAACGACATAATAAAAAGGCAACCGCACCACGGATTCCCAGACAGTCTCCCACACTGGTACTAGCGAGGCCTTAAGCTGTGTAACTTCTGCGATCTGACGAGAGCAGGCACATTCAGCTTAGAATGGCCATTGACATTAAATGCCTTAATCCATAGTCCTTTTTAATCGATTGTGAAACAAAATCTAAACGACATAATAAAAAGTCAACCGCACCACGGATTCCCAGACAGTCTCCCACACTGGTACTAGCGAGGCGTTAAGCTGTGTAACTTCTGCGATCTAACGAGAGCAGGCACATTCAGCTTAGAATGGCCATTGACATTAAATGCTTTAATCCATAGTCCTTTTTAATTGATTGTGAAACAAAATCTAAACGACATAATAAAAAGTCAACCGCACCACGGATTCCCAGACAGTCTCCCACACTGGTACTAGCGAGGCCTTAAGCTGTGTAACTTCTGCGCTCTGACGAGAGCAGGCCTATTCAGCTTAGAATGGCCATTGACATTAAAAGCCTTAATCCATAGTACTATTTAATCTATTGTGAAACAAAATCTAAACGACATAATAAAAAGTAAACCGCACCACGGATTCCCAGACAGTCTCCCACACTCGTACTAGCGAGGCCTTAAGCTGTGTAACTTCTGCGATCTGACGAGAGCAGGGACATTCAGCTTAGAATGGCCATTGACATTAAATGCTTTAATCCATAGTCCTTTTTAATCGATTGTGAAACAAAATCTAAACGACATAATAAAAAGTCAACCGCACCACGGATTCCCAGACAGTCTCCCACACTGGTACTAGCGAGGCCTTAAGCTGTGTAACTTCTGCGTTCTGACGAGAGCAGGCACATTCAGCTTAGAATGGCCATTGACGTTAAATGCTTTAATCCATAGTCCTATTTAATCTATTGTGAAACAAAATCTAAACGACATAATAAAAAGTCAACCGCACCACGGATTCACAGACAGTCTCCCACACTGGTACTAGCGAGGCCTTAAGCTGTGTAACTTCTGTGATCTGACGAGAGCAGGCACATAAAGCTTAGAATGGCCATTGACATTAAATGCTTTAATCCATAGTCCTTTTTAATCGATTGTGAAACAAAATCTAAACGACATAATTAAAAGTCAACCGCACCACGGATTCCCAGACAGTCTCCCGCACTGGTACTAGCGAGGCCTTAAGCTGTGTAACTTCTGCGATCTGACGAGAGCAGGCACATTCAGCTTAGAATGGCCATTGACATTAAATGCTTTAATCCATAGTCCTTTTTAATCGATTGTGAAACAAAATCTAAACGACATAATAAAAAGGCAACCGCACCACGGATTCCCAGACAGTCTCCCACACTGGTACTAGCGAGGCCTTAAGCTGTGTAACTTCTGCGATCTGACGAGAGCAGGCACATTCAGCTTAGAATGGCCATTGACATTAAATGCTTTAATCCATAGTCCTTTTTAATTGATTGTGAAACAAAATCTAAACGACATAATAAAAAGTCAACCGCACCACGGATTCCCAGACAGTCTCCCACACTGGTACTAGCGAGGCGTTAAGCTGTGTAACTTCTGCAATCTAACGAGAGCAGGCACATTCAGCTTAGAATGGCCATTGACATTAAATGCTTTAATCCATAGTCCTTTTTAATCGATTGTGAAACAAAATCTAAACGACATAATAAAAAGTCAACCGCACCACGGATTCCCAGACAGTCTCCCACACTGGTACTAGCGAGGCCTTAAGCTGTGTAACTTCTGCGCTCTGACGAGAGCAGGCGCATTCAGCTTAGAATGGCCATTGACATTAAAAGCCTTAATCCATAGTACTATTTAATCTATTGTGAAACAAAATCTAAACGACATAATAAAAAGTAAACCGCACCACGGATTCCCAGACAGTCTCCCACACTCGTACTAGCGAGGCCTTAAGCTGTGTAACTTCTGCGATCTGACGAGAGCAGGGACATTCAGCTTAGAATGGCAATTGACATTAAATGCTTCAATCCATAGTCCTTTTTAATCGATTGTGAAACAAAATCTAAACGACATAATAAAAATTCAACCGCACCACGGATTCCCAGACAGTCTCCCACACTGGTACTAGCGAGGCCTTAAGCTGTGTAACTTCTGCGTTCTGACGAGAACAGGCACATTCAGCTTAGAATGGCCATTGACGTTAAATGCTTTAATCCATAGTCCTATTTAATCTATTGTGAAACAAAATCTAAACGACATAATAAAAAGTCAACCGCACCACGGATTCCCAGACAGCCACCCACACTGGTACTAGCGAGGCCTTAAGCTGTGTAACTTCTGCGATCTGACGAGAGCAGGCACATTCAGCTTAGAATGGCCATTGACATTAAATGCTTTAATCCATAGTCCTTTTTAATCGATTGTGAAACAAAATCTAAACGACATAATAAAAAGTCAACCGCACCACGGATTCCAGGACAGTCTCCCACACTGGTACTAGCGAGGCCTTAAGCTGTGTAACTTCTAAGATTTGACGAGAGCAGGCACATTCAGCTTTGAATGGCCATAGACGTTAAATGCTTTAATCCATAGTCCTTTTTAATCGATTGTGAAACAAAATCTAAACGACATAATAAAAAGGCAACAGCACCACTGATTCCCAGACAGTCTCCCACACTGGTACTAGCGAGGCCTTAAGCTGTCTAACTTCTGCGATCTGACGAGAGCAGGGACATTCAGCTTAGAATGGCCATTGACATGAAATGCTTTAATCCATAGTCCTTTTTAATCGATTGTGAAACAAAATCTAAACAACATAATAAAAATTCAACCGCACCACGGATTCCCAGACAGTCTCCCACACTGGTACTAGCGAGGCCTTAAGCTGTGTAACTTCTGCGATCTGACGAGAGCAGGCACATTCAGCTTAGAATGGCCATTGACGTTAAATGCTTTAATCCATAGTCCTATTTAATCTATTGTGAAACAAAATCTAAACGACATAATAAAAAGTCAACCGCACCACGGATTCCCAGACAGTCTCCCACACTGGTACTAGCGAGGCGTTAAGCTGTGTAACTTCTGCGATCTAACGAGAGCAGGCACATTCAGCTTAGAATGGCCATTGACATTAAATGCTTTAATCCATAGTCCTTTTTAATCGATTGTGAAACAAAATCTAAACGACATAATAAAAAGTCAACCGCACCACGGATTCCCAGACAGTCTCCCACACTGGTACTAGCAAGGCCTTAAGCTGTGTAACTTCTGCGATCTGACGAGAGCAGGCACATTCAGCTTAGAATGGCCATTGACATTAAAAGCCTTAATCCATAGTCCTATTTAATCTATTGTGAAACAAAATCTAAACAACATAATAAAAAGTCAACCGCACCACGGATTCCCAGACAGTTTCCCACACTGGTACTAGCGAGGCCTTAAGCTGTGTAACTTCTGCGATCTGACGAGAGCAGGCACATTCAGCTTAGAATGGCCATTGACATTAAAATCTTTAATCCATAGTCCTATTTAATTTATTGTGAAACAAAATCTAAACAACATAATATTAAGGCAACCGCACCACGGATTCCCAGACAGTCTCCCACACTGGTACTAGTGAGGCCTTAGGCTATGTAACTTCTGCGATCTGACGAGAGCAGGCACATTCAGCTTAGAATGGCCATTGACATTAAATGCTTTAATCCATAGTCCTTTTTAATCGATTGTGAAACAAAATCTAAACGACATAATAAAAAGTCAACCGCACCACGGATTCCCAGACAGTCTGCCACACTGGTACTAGCGAGGCCTTAAGCTGTGTAACTTCTGCGATCTGACGAGAGCAGGCACATTCAGCTTAGAATGGCCATTGACATAAAATGCTTTAATCCATAGTCCTTTTTAATCGATTGTGAAACAAAATCTAAACGACATAATAAAAAGGCAACCGCACCACGGATTCCCAGACAGTCTCCCACACTGGTACTAGCGAGGCGTTAAGCTGTGTAACTTCTGCGATCTAACGAGAGCAGGCACATTCAGCTTAGAATGGCCATTGACATTAAATGCTTTAATCCATAGTCCTTTTTAATCGATTGTGAAACAAAATCTAAACGACATAATAAAAAGTCAACCGCACCACGGATTCCCAGACAGTCTCCCACACTGGTACTAGCGAGGCGTTATGCTGTGTAACTTCTGCGATCTAACGAGAGCAGGCACATTCAGCTTAGAATGGCCATTGACATTAAATGCTTTAATCCATAGTCCTTTTTAATCGATTGTGAAACAAAATCTAAACGACATAATAAAAAGTCAACCGCACCACGGATTCCCAGACAGTCTCCCACACTGGTACTAGCGAGACCTTAAGCTGTGTAACTTCTGCGCTCTGACGAGAGCAGGCGCATTCAGCTTAGAATGGCCATTGACATTAAAAGCCTTAATCCATAGTACTATTTAATCTATTGTGAAACAAAATCTAAACGACATAATAAAAAGTCAACCGCACCACGGATGCCCAGACAGTCTCCCACACTCGTACTAGCGAGGCCTTAAGCTGTGTAACTTCTGCGATCTGACGAGAGCAGGGACATTCAGCTTAGAATGGCCATTGACATTAAACGCTTTAATCCATAGTCCTTTTTAATCGATTGTGAAACAAAATCTAAACGACATAATAAAAATTCAACCGCACCACGGATTCCCAGACAGTCTCCCACACTGGTACTAGCGAGGCCTTAAGCTGTGTAACTTCTGCGTTCTGACGAGAGCAGGCACATTCAGCTTAGAATGGCCATTGACGTTAAATGCTTTAATCCATAGTCCTATTTAATCTATTGTGAAACAAAATCTAAACGACATAATAAAAAGTCTCCCACACTGGTACTAGCGAGGCCTTAAGCTGTGTAACTTCTGCGATCTGACGAGAGCAGGCACATTCAGCTTAGAATGGCCATTGACATTAAAAGCCTTTATCCATAGTCTTATTTAATCTATTGTGAAACAAAATCTAAACAACATAATAAAAAGGCAACCGCACCACAGATTCCCAGACAGTCTCCCACACTGGTACTAGCGAGGCCTTAAGCTGTGTAACTTCTGCGATCTGACGAGAGCAGGGACATTCAGTTTAGAATGGCCATTGACATTAAATGCTTTAATCCATAGTCCTTTTTAATCGATTGTGAAACAAAATCTAAACGACATAATAAAAAGTCAACCGCACCACGGATTCCCAGACAGTCTCCCACACTGGTACTAGCGAGACCTTAAGCTGTGTAACTTCTGCGCTCTGACGAGAGCAGGCGCATTCAGCTTAGAATGGCCATTGACATTAAAAGCCTTAATCCATAGTACTATTTAATCTATTGTGAAACAAAATCTAAACGACATAATAAAAAGTCAACTGCACCACGGATTCCCAGACAGTCTCCCACACTCGTACTAGCGAGGCCTTAAGCTGTGTAACTTCTGCGATCTGACGAGAGCAGGGACATTCAGCTTAGAATGGCCATTGACATTAAAGGCTTTAATCCATAGTCCTTTTTAATCGATTGTGAAACAAAATCTAAACGACATAATAAAAATTCAACCGCACCACGGATTCCCAGACAGCCTCCCACACTGGTACTAGCGAGGCCTTAAGCTGTGTAACTTCTGCGTTCTGACGAGAGCAGGCACATTCAGCTTAGAATGGCCATTGACGTTAAATGCTTTAATCCATAGTCCTATTTAATCTATTGTGAAACAAAATCTAAACGACATAATAAAAAGTCTCCCACACTGGTACTAGCGAGGCCTTAAGCTGTGTAACTTCTGCGATCTGACGAGAGCAGGCACATTCAGCTTAGAATGGCCATTGACATTAAAAGCCTTTATCCATAGTCTTATTTAATCTATTGTGAAACAAAATCTAAACAACATAATAAAAAGGCAACCGCACCACAGATTCCCAGACAGTCTCCCACACTGGTACTAGCGAGGCCTTAAGCTGTGTAACTTCTGCGATCTGACGAGAGCAGGGACATTCAGCTTAGAATGGCCATTGACATTAAATGCTTTAATCCATAGTCCTTTTTAATCGATTGTGAAACTAAATCTAAACGACATAATAAAAATTCAACCGCACCACGGATTCCCAGACAGTCTCCCACACTGGTACTAGTGAGGCCTTAAGCTGTGTAACTTCTGCGTTCTGACGAGAGCAGGAACATTCAGCTTAGAATGGCCATTGACGTTAAATGCTTTAATCCATAGTCCTTTTTAATCGATTGTGAAACAAAATCTAAACGACATAATAAAAATTCAACCGCACCACGGATTCCCAGACAGTCTCCCACACTGGTACTAGCGAGGCCTTAAGCTGTGTAACTTCTGCGTTCTGACGAGAGCAGGCACATTCAGCTTAGAATGGCCATTGACGTTAAGTGCTTTAATCCATAGTCCTATTTAATCTATTGTGAAACAAAATCTAAACGACATAATAAAAAGTCAACCGCACCACGGATTCCCAGACAGTCTTCCACACTGTTACTAGCGAGGCCTTATGCTGTGTAACTTCTGCGATCTGACGAGAGCAGGCACATTCAGCTTAGAATGGCCATTGACATTAAATGCTTTAATCCATAGTCCTTTTTTATCGATTGTGAAACAAAATCTAAACGACATAATAAAAAGTCAACCGCACCACGGATTCACAGACAGTCTCCCACACTGGTACTAGCGAGGCCTTAAGCTGTGTAACTTCTGCGATCTGACGAGAGCAGGCACATTCAGCTTAGAATGGCCATTGACATTAAATGCTTTAATCCATAGTCCTTTTTAATCGATTGTGAAACAAAATCTAAACGACATAATAAAAAGGCAACCGCACCACGGATTCCCAGACAGTCTCCCACACTGGTACTAGCGAGGCCTTAAGCTGTCTAACTTCTGCGATCTGACGAGAGCAGGGACATTCAGCTTAGAATGGCCATTGACATGAAATGCTTTAATCCATAGTCCTTTTTAATCGATTGTGAAACAAAATCTAAACAACATAATAAAAATTCAACCGCACCACGGATTCCCAGACAGTCTCCCACACTGGTACTAGCGAGGCCTTAAGCTGTGTAACTTCTGCGATCTGACGAGAGCAGGCACATTCAGCTTAGAATGGCCATTGACGTTAAATGCTTTAATCCATAGTCCTATTTAATCTATTGTGAAACAAAATCTAAACGACATAATAAAAAGTCAACCGGACCACGGATTCCCAGACAGTCTCCCACACTGGTACTAGCGAGGCCTTAAGCTGTGTAACTTCTGCGATCTGACGAGAGCAGGTACATTCAGCTTAGAATGGCCATTGACATTAAAAGCCTTAATCCATAGTCCTATTTAATCTATTGTGAAACAAAATAATAAAAAGGCAACCGCACCACGCATTCCCAGACAGTCTCCCACACTGGTACTAGCGAGGCCTTAAGCTGTGTAACTTCTGCGATCTGACGAGAGCAGGGACATTCAGCTTAGAATGGCCATTGACATTAAATGCTTTAATCCATAGTCCTTTTTAATCGATTGTGAAACAAAATCTAAACGACATAATAAAAATTTAACCGCACCACGGATTCCCAGACAGTCTCCCACATTGGTACTAGCGAGGCCTTAAGCCGTGTAACTTCTGCGTTCTGACGAGAGCAGGCACATTCAGCTTAGAATGGCCATTGACGTAAAATGCTTTAATCCATAGTCCTTTTTAATCGATTGTGAAACAAAATCTAAACGACATAATAAAAAGTCAACCGCACCACGGATTCCCAGCCAGTCTCCCACACTGGTACTAGCGAGGCCTTAAGCTGTGTAACTTCTGCGATTTGACGAGAGCAGGCGCATTCAGCTTAGAATGGCCATTGACATTAAATGCTTTAATCCATAGTCCTTTTTAATCGATTGTGAAACAAAATCTAAACGACATAATAAAAATTCAACCGCACCACGGATTCCCAGACAGTCTCCCACACTGGTACTAGCGAGGCCTTAAGCTGTGTAACTTCTGCGTTCTGACGAGAGCAGGCACATTCAGCTTAGAATGGCCATTGACATTAAATGCTTTAATCCATAGTCCTTTTTTATCGATTGTGAAACAAAATCTAAACGACATAATAAAAAGTCAACCGCACCACGGATTCACAGACAGTCTCCCACACTGGTACTAGCGAGGCCTTAAGCTGTGTAACTTCTGCGATCTGACGAGAGCAGGCACATTCAGCTTAGAATGGCCATTGACATTAAATGCTTTAATCCATAGTCCTTTTTAATCGATTGTGAAACAAAATCTAAACGACATAATAAAAAGGCAACCGCACCACGGATTCCCAGACAGTCTCCCACACTGCTACTAGCGAGGCCTTAAGCTGTCTAACTTCTGCGATCTGACGAGAGCAGGGACATTCAGCTTAGAATGGCCATTGACATGAAATGCTTTAATCCATAGTCCTTTTGAATCGATTGTGAAACAAAATCTAAACAACATAATAAAAATTCAACCGCACCACGGATTCCCAGACAGTCTCCCACACTGGTACTAGCGAGGGCTTAAGCTGTGTAACTTCTGCAATCTGACGAGAGCAGGCACATTCAGCTTAGAATGGCCATTGACGTTAAATGCTTTAATCCATAGTCCTATTTAATCTATTGTGAAACAAAATCTAAACGACATAATAAAAAGTCAACCGCACCACGGATTCCCAGACAGTCTCCCACACTGGTACTAGCGAGGCGATAAGCTGTGTAACTTCTGCGATCTAACGAGAGCAGGCACATTCAGCTTAGAATGGCCATTGACATTAAATGCTTTAATCCATAGTCCTTTTTAATCGATTGTGAAACAAAATCTAAACAACATAATGAAAAGTCAACCGCATCACGGATTCCCAGACAGTCTCCCACACTGGTACTAGCGAGGCCTTAAGCTGTGTAACTTCTGCGATCTGACGAGAGCAGGCACATTCAGCATAGAATGGCCATTGACATTAAAAGCCTTAATCCATAGTCCTATTTAATTTATTGTGAAACAAAATCTAAACAAAATAATAAAAAGGCAACCGCACCACGGATTCCCAGACAGTCTCCCACACTGGTACTAGCGAGGCCTTAAGCTGTGTAATTTCTGCGATCTGACGAGAGCAGGGACATTCAGCTTAGAATGGCCATTGACATTAAATGCTTTAATCCATAGTCCTTTTTAATCAATTGTGAAACAAAATCTAAACGACATAATAAAAAGTCAACCGCACCACGGATTCCCAGACAGTCTCCCACACTGGTACTAGCGAGGCCTTAAGCTGTGTAACTTCTGCGTTCTGACGAGAGCAGGCACATTCAGCTTAGAATGGCCATTGACATTAAATGCTTTAATCCATAGTCCTATTTAATCTATTGTGAAACAAAATCTAAACGACATAATAAAAAGTCAACCGCACCACGGATTCCCAGACAGTCTCCCACACTGGTACTAGCGAGGCGTTAAGCTGTGTAACTTCTGCGATCTAACGAGAGCAGGCACATTCAGCTTAGAATGGCCATTGACATTAAATGCTTTAATCCATAGTCCTTTTTAATCGATTGTGAAACAAAATCTAAACGACATAATAAAAAGTCAACCGCACCACGGATTCCCATACAGTCTCCCACACTGGTACTAGCGAGGCCTTAAGCTGTGTAACTTCTGCGATCTGACGAGAGCAGGTACATTCAGCTTAGAATGGCCATTGACATTAAAAGCCTTAATCCATAGTCCTATTTAATCTATTGTGAAACAAAATCTAAACAACATAATAAAAAGGCAACCGCACCACTGATTCCCAGACAGTCTCCCACACTGGTACTAGCGAGGCCTTAAGCTGTGTAACTTCTGCGATCTGACGAGAGCAGGGACATTCAGCTTAGAATGGCCATTGACATTAAATGCTTTAATCCATAGTCCTTTTTAATCGATTGTGAAACAAAATCTAAACAACATAATAAAAAGGCAACCGCACCACTGATTCCCAGACAGTCTCCCACACTGGTACTAGCGAGGCCTTAAGCTGTCTAACTTCTGCGATCTGACGAGAGCAGGGACATTCAGCTTAGAATGGCCATTGACGTTAAATGCTTTAATCCATAGTCCTTTTTAATCGATTGTGAAACAAAATCTAAACGACATAATAAAAATTCAACCGCACCACGGATTCCCAGACAGTCTCCCACACTGGTACTAGCGAGACCTTAATCTGTGTAACTTCTGCGTTCTGACGAGAGCAGGCACATTCAGCTTAGAATGGCCATTGACGTTAAATGCTTTAATCCATAGTCCTATTTAATCTATTGTGAAACAAAATCTAAACGACATAATAAAAAGTCAACCGCACCACGGATTCCCAGACAGTCTTCCACACTAGTACTAGCGAGGCCTTAAGCTGTGTAACTTCTGCGATCTGACGAGAGCAGGCACATTCAGCTTAGAATGGCCATTGACATTAAACGCTTTAATCCATAGTCCTTTTTAATCGATTGTGAAACAAAATCTAAACGACATAATAAAAAGTCAACCGCACCACGAATTCCCAGACAGTCTCCCACACTGGTACTAGCGAGGCCTTAAGCTGTGTAACTTCTGCGATCTGCCGAGAGCAGGCACATTCAGCTTAGAATGGCCATTGACATTAAATGCTTTAATCCATAGTCCTTTTTAATCGATTGTGAAACAAAATCTAAACGACATAATAAAAAGTCAACCGCACCACGGATTCCCAGACAGTCTCCCACACTGGTACAAGCGTGGCCTTAAGCTGTGTAACTTCTGCGATCTGACGAGAGCAGGCACATTCAGCTTAGAATGGCCATTGACATTAAATGCTTTAATCCATAGTCCTTTTTAATCGATTGTGAAACAAAATCTAAACGACATAATAAAAATTCAACCGCACCACGGATTCCCAGACAGTCTCCCACACTGGTACTAGCGAGACCTTAATCTGTGTAACTTCTGCGTTCTGACGAGAGCAGGCACATCCAGCTTAGAATGGCCATTGACGTTAAATGCTTTAATCCATAGTCCTATTTAATCTATTGTGAAACATAATCTAAACGACATAATAAAAAGTCAACCGCACCACGGATTCCCAGACAGTCTTCCACACTGGTACTAGCGAGGCCTTAAGCTGTGTAACTTCTGCGATCTGACGAGAGCAGGCACATTCAGCTTAGAATGGCCATTGACATTAAATGCTTTAATCCATAGTCCTTTTTAATCGATTGTGAAACAAAATCTAAACGACATAATGAAAAGTCAACCGCACCATGGATTCCCAGACAGTCTCCCACACTGGTACTAGCGAGGCCTTAAGCTGTGTAACTTCTGCGCTCTGCCGAGAGCAGGCACATTCAGCTTAGAATGTCCATTGACATTAAATGCTTTAATCCATAGTCCTTTTTAATCGATTGTGAAACAAAATCTAAACGACATAATAAAAAGTCAACCGCACCATGGATTCCCAGACAGTCTCCCACACTGGTACTAGCGAGGCCTTAAGCTGTGTAACTTCTGCGATCTGACGAGAGCAGGCACATTCAGCTTAGAATGGCCATTGACATTAAATGCTTTAATCCATAGTCCTTTTTAATCGATTGTGAAACAAAATCTAAACGACATAATAAAAAATCAACCGCACCACGGATTCCCAGACAGTCTCCCACACTGGTACTAGCGAGGCCTTAAGCTGTGTAACTTCTGCTATCTGACGAGAGCAGGGACATTCAGCTTAGAATGGCCATTGACATTAAATGCTTTAATCCATAGTCCTTTTTAATCGATTGTGAAACAAAATCTAAACGACATAATAAAAGTCAACCGCACCACGGATTCCCAGACAGTCTCTCACACTAGTACTAGCGAGGCGTTAAGCTGTGTAACTTCTGCGATCTGACGAGAGCAGGCACATTCATCTTAGAATGGCCATTGACATTAAATGCTTTAATCCATAGTCCTTTTTAATCGATTGTGAAACAAAATCTAAACGACATAATAAAAAGTCAACCGCACCACGGATTCCCAGACAGTCTCCCACACTTGTACTAGCGAGGCCTTAAGCTGTGTAACTTCTGTGATCTGACGAGAGCAGGCACATTCAGCTTAGAATGGCCATTGACATTGAAAGCCTTAATCCATAGTCCTATTTAATCTATTGTGAAACAAAATCTAAACAACATAATAAAAAGCCAACCGCACCACGGATTCCCAGACAGTCTCCCACACTGGTACTAGCGAGGCCTTAAGCTGTGTAACTTCTGCGATCTGACGAGAGCAGGGACATTCAGCTTAGAATGGCCATTGACATTAAATGCTTTAATCCATAGTCCTTTTTAATCGATTGTGAAACAAAATCTAAACGACATAATAAAAATTCAACCGCACCACGGATTCCCAGACAGTCTCCCACACTGGTACTAGCGAGACCTTAATCTGTGTAACTTCTGCATTCTGACGAGAGCAGGCACATTCAGCTTAGAATGGCCATTGATGTTAAATGCTTTAATCCATAGTCCTTTTTAATCGATTGTGAAACAAAATCTAAACGACATAATAAAAAGTCAACCGCACCACGGATTCCCAGACAGTCTCCCACACTGGTACTAGCGAGGCCTTAAGCTGTGTAACTTCTGCGATCTGATGAGAGCAGGCACATTCAGCTTAGAATGGCCATTGACATTAAATGCTTTAATCCATAGTCCTTTTTAATCGATTGTGAAACAAAATCTAAACGACATAATAAAAAGTCAACCGCACCACGGATTCCCAGACAGTCTCCCACACTGGTACTAGCAAGGCCTTAAGCTGTGTAACTTCTGCGATCTGACGAGAGCAGGCACATTCAGCTTAGAATGGCCATTGACATTAAATGCTTTAATCCATAGTCCTTTTTAATCGATTGTGAAACAAAATCTAAACGACATAATAAAAAATCAACCGCACCACGGATTCCCAGACAGTCTCCCACACTGGTACTAGCGAGGCCTTAAGCTGTGTAACTTCTGCTATCTGACGAGAGCAGGGCCATTCAGCTTAGAATGGCCATTGACATTAAATGCTTTAATCCATAGTCCTTTTTAATCGATTGTGAAACAAAATCTAAACGACATAATAAAAGTCAACCGCACCACGGATTCCCAGACAGTCTCTCACACTGGTACTAGCGAGGCGTTAAGCTGTGTAACTTCTGCGATCTAACGAGAGCAGGCACATTCAGCTTAGAATGGCCATTGACATTAAAAGCCTTAATCCATAGTCCTATTTAATCTATTGTGAAACAAAATCTAAACAACATAATAAAAAGTCAACCGCACCACGGATTCCCAGACAGTCTCCCACACTGGTACTAGCGAGGCCTTAAGCAGTGTAACTTCTGCGATCTGACGAGAGCAGGCACATTCAGCTTAGAATGGCCATTGACATTAAATGCTTTAATCCTTAGTCCTTTTTAATCGATTGTGAAACAAAATCTAAACGACATAATAAAAATTCAACCGCACCACGGATACCCAGACAGTCTCCCACACTGGTACTAGTGAGGCCTTAAGCTGTCTAACTTCTGCGATCTGAAGAGAGCAGGGACATTCAGCTTAGAATGGCCATTGACATTAGATGCTTTAATCCATAGTCCTTAGTAATCGATTGTGAAACAAAATCTAAACGACATAATAAAAAGTTAACTGCACCACGGATTCCCAGACAGTCTCCCACACTGGTACTAGCGAGGCCTTAAGCTGTGTAACTTCTGCGATCTGACGAGAGCAGGCACATTCAGCTTAGAATGGCCATTGACATTAAATGCTTTAATCCATAGTCCTTTTTAATCGATTGTGAAACAAAATCTAAACGACATAATAAAAAGTCAACCGCACCACGGATTCCCAGACAGTCTCCCACACTGGTACTAGCGAGGCCTTAAGCTGTGTAACTTCTGCGTTCTGACGAGAGCAGGCACATTCAGCTTAGAATGGCCATTGACGTTAAATGCTTTAATCCATAGTCCTATTTAATCTATTGTGAAACAAAATCTAAACGACATAATAAAAAGTCAACCGCACCACGGATTCCCAGACAGTCTCCCACACTGGTACTAGCGAGGCCTTAAGCTGTGTAACTTCTGCGTTCTGACGAGAGCAGGCACATTCAGCTTAGAATGGCCATTGACATTAAATGCTTTAATCCATAGTCCTATTTAATCTATTGTGAAACAAAATCTAAACGACATAATAAAAAGTCAACCGCACCACGGATTCCCAGACAGTCTCCCACACGGGTACTAGCGAGGCCTTAAGCTGTGTAACTTCTGCGATCTGACGAGAGAAGGCACATTCAGCTTAGAATGGCCATTGACATTAAATGCTTTAATCCATAGTCCTTTTTAATCGATTGTGAAACAAAATCTAAACGACATAATAAAAAGGCAACCGCACCACGGATTCCCAGACAGTCTCCCACACTGGTACTAGCGAGGCCTTAAGCTGTGTAACTTCTGCGATCTGACGAGAGCAGGCACATTCAGCTTAGAATGGCCATTGACATTAAATGCTTTAATCCATAGTCCTTTTTAATCGATTGTGAAACAAAATCTAAACGACATAATAAAAAGTCAACCGCACCACTGATTCCCAGACAGTCTCCCACACCGGTACTAGCGAGGCCTTAAGCTGTGTAACTTCTGCGATCTGACGAGAGCAGGAACATTCAGCTTAGAATGACCATTGACATTAAATGCTTTAATCCATAGTCCTTTTTAATCGATTGTGAAACAAAATCTAAACGACATAATAAAAAGTCAACCGCACCACGGATTCCCAGACAGTCTCCCACACTGGTACTAGCGAGGCCTTAAGCTGTGTAACTTCTGCGATCTGACGAAAGCAGGCACATTCAGCTTAGAATGGCCATTGACATTAAATACTTTAATCCATAGTCCTTTTTAATCGATTGTGAAACAAAATCTAAACGACATAATAAAAAGTGAACCGCACCACTGATTCCCAGACAGTCTCCCACACTGGTACTAGCGAGGCCTTAAGCTGTGTAACTTCTGCGATCTGACGAGAGCAGGCACATTCAGCTTAGAATGGCCATTGACGTTAAATGCTTTAATCCATAGTCCTATTTAATCTATTGTGAAACAAAATCTAAACGACATAATAAAAAGTCAACCGCACCACGGATTCCCAGACAGTCTCCCACACTGGTACTAGCGAGGCCTTAGGCTGTGTAACTTCTGCGTTCTGACGAGAGGAGGCACATTCAGCTTAGAATGGCCATTGACATTAAATGCTTTAATCCATAGTCCTTTTTAATCGATTGTGAAACAAAATCTAAACGACATAATAAAAAGTCAGCCGCACCACGGATTCCCAGACAGTCTCCCACACTGGTACTAGCGAGGCCTTAAGCTGTGTAACTTCTGCGATCTGACGAGAGCAGGGACTTTCAGCTTAGAATGGCAATTGCCATGAAATGCTTTAATCCATAGTCCTTTTTAATCGATTGTGAAACAAAATCTAAACGACATAATAAAAATGCAACCGCACCACGGATTCCCAGACAGTCTCCCACACTGGTACTAGCGAGGCTTTAAACTGTGTACCTTCTGCGTTCTGACGAGAGCAGGCACATTCAGCTTAGAATGGCCATTGACGTGAAATGCTTTAATCCATAGTCCTATTTAATCTATTGTGAAACAAAATCTAAACGACATAATAAAAAGTCAACCGCACCCCGGATTCCCAGACAGTCTCCCACACTGGTACTAGCGAGGCCTTAAGCTGTGTAACTTCTGCGATCTGACGAGAGCAGGCACATTCAACTTAGAACGGCCATTGACATTAAATGCTTTAATCCATAGTCCTTTTTAATCGATTGTGAAACAAAATCTAAACGACATAATAAAATGTCAACCGCACCACGGATTCCCAGACAGTCTCCCACACTGGTACTAGCGAGGCCTTAAGCTGTGTAACTTCTGCGATCTGACGAGAGCAGGGACATTCAGCTTAGAATGGCCATTGACATTAAATGCTTTAATCCATAGTCCTTTTTAATCGATTGTGAAACAAAATCTAAACGACATAATAAAAATGCAACCGCACCACGGATTCCCAGACAGTCTCCCACACTGGTACTAGCGAGGCTTTAAGCTGTGTACCTTCTGCGTTATGACGAGAGCAGGCACATTCAGCTTAGAATGGCCATTGACGTGAAATGCTTTAATCCATAGTCCTATTTAATCTATTGTGAAACAAAATCTAAACGACATAATAAAAAGTCAACCGCACCCCCAGACAGTCTCCCACCCTGGTACTAGCGAGGCCTTAAGCTGTGTAACTTCTGCGATCTGACGAGAGCAGGCACATTCAGCTTAGAATGGCCATTGACATTAAATGCTTTAATCCATAGTCCTTTTTAATCGATTGTGAAACAAAATCTAAACGACATAATAAAAAGTCAACCGCACCACGGATTCCCAGACAGTCTACCACCTTGGTACTAGCGAGGCCTTAAGCTGTGTAACTTCTGCGATCTGACGAGAGCAGGCACATTCAGCTTAGAATGGCCATTGACATTAAATGCTTTAATCCATAGTCCTTTTTAATCGATTGTGAAACAAAATCTAAACGACATAATAAAAAGTCAACAGCACCACGGATTCCCAGACAGTCTCCCACACTGGTACTAGCGAGGCCTTAAGCTGTGTAACTTCTCCGATCTGACGAGAGCAGGCACATTCAGCTTAGAATGGTCATTGACATTAAATGCTTTAATCCATAGTCCTTTTTAATCGATTGTGAAACAAAATCTAAACGACATAATAAAAAGTCAACCGCACCACGGATTCCCAGACAGTCTCCCACACTGGTACAAGCGAGGCCTTAAGCTGTGTAACTTCTGCGATCCGACGAGAGCAGGGACATTCAGCTTAGAATGGCCATTGACATTAAATGCTTTAATCCATAGTCCTTTTTAATCGATTGTGAAACAAAATCTAAACGACATAATAAAAATTAGACCGCACCACGGATTCCCAGACAGTCTCCCACACTGGTACTAGCGAGGTCTTAAGCTGTGTATCTTCTGCGATCTGACGAGAGCAGGCACATTCAGCTTAGAATGGCCATTGATGTTAAATGCTTTAATCCATAGTCCTATTTAATCTATTGTGAAACAAAATCTAAACAACATAATAAAAAGTCAAACGCACCACGGATTCCCAGACAGTCTCCCACACTGGTACTAGCGAGGCATTAAGTTGTGTAACTTCTGCGATCTGACGAGAGCAGGGACTTTCAGCTTAGAATGGCCATTGACATTAAATGCTTTAATCCATAGTCCTTTTTAATCGATTGTGAAACAAAATCTAAACGACATAATAAAAAGTCAACCGCACCACGGATTCCCAGACAGTCTCCCACACTGGTACTAGCGAGGCCTTAAGCTGTGTAACTTCTGCGATCTGACGAGAGCAGGCACATTCAGCTTAGAATGGCCATTGACGTTAAATGCTTTAATCCATAGTCCTATTTAATCTATTGTGAAACAAAATCTAAACGACATAATAAAAAGTCAACCGCACCACGGATTCCCAGACAGTCTCCCACACTGGTACTAGCGAGGCGTTAAGCTGTGTAACTTCTGCGATCTGACGAGAGCAGGGACTTTCAGCTTAGAATGGCCATTGACATTAAATGCTTTAATCCATAGTCCTTTTTAATCGATTGTGAAACAAAATCTAAACGACATAATAAAAAGTCAACCGCACCACGGATTCCCAGACAGTCTCCCACACTGGTACTAGCGAGGCCTTAAGCTGTGTAACTTCTGCGATCTGACGAGAGCAGGCACATTCAGCTTAGAATGGCCATTGACATTAAAAGCCTTAATCCATAGTCCTATTTAATCTATTGTGAAACAAAATCTAAACGACATAATAAAAAGTCAACCGCACCACGGATTCCCAGACAGTCTCCCACACTGGTACTAGCGAGGCCTTAAGCTGTGTAACTTCTGCGATCTGACGAGAGCAGGCACATTCAGCTTAGAATGGCCATTGACATTAAATGCTTTAATCCATAGTCCTTTTTAATCGATTGTGAAACAAAATCTAAACGACATAATAAAAAGTCAACCGCACCACGGATTCCCAGACAGTCTCCCACACTGGTACTAGCGAGGCCTTAAGCTGTGTAACTTCTGCGATCTGACGAGAGCAGGCACATTCAGCTTAGAACGGCCATTGACATTAAATGCTTTAATCCATAGTCCTTTTTAATCGATTGTGAAACAAAATCTAAACGACATAATAAAAAGTCAACCGCACCACGGATTCCCAGACAGTCTCCCACACTGGTACAAGCGAGGCCTTAAGCTGTGTAACTTCTGCGATCTGACGAGAGCAGGGACATTCAGCTTAGAATGGCCATTGACATTAAATGCTTTAATCCATAGTCCTTTTTAATCGATTGTGAAACAAAATCTAAACGACATAATAAAAATTAGACCGCACCACGGATTCCCAGACAGTCTCCCACACTGGTACTAGCGAGGCCTTAAGCTGTGTAACTTCTGCGATCTGACGAGAGCAGGCACATTCAGCTTAGAATGGCCATTGATGTTAAATGCTTTAATCCATAGTCCTATTTAATCTATTGTGAAACAAAATCTAAACGACATAATAAAAATTCAACCGCACCACGGATTCCCAGACAGTCTCCCACACTGGTACTAGCGAGGCCTTAAGCTGTGTAACTTCTGCGATCTGACGAGAGCAGGGACTTTCAGCTTAGAATAGCCAATGACATTAAATGCTTTAATCCATAGTCCTTTTTAATCGATTGTGAAACAAAATCTAAACGACATAATAAAAATTCAACCACACCACGGATTCCCAGACAGTCTCCCACACTGGTACTAGCGAGGCCTTAAGCTGTGTAACTTCTGCGTTCTGACGAGAGCAGGCATATTCAGCTTAGAATGGCCATTGACATGAAATGCTTTAATCCATAGTCCTATTTAATCTATTGTGAAACAAAATCTAAACGACATAATAAAAAGTCAACCGCACCACGGATTCCCAGACAGTCTCCCACACTGGTACTAGCGAGGCCTTAAGCTGTGTAACTTCTGCGATCTGACGAGAGCAGGCACATTCAGCTTAGAACGGCCATTGACATTAAATGCTTTAATCCATAGTCCTTTTTAATCGATTGTGAAACAAAATCTAAACGACATAATAAAAAGTCAACCGCACCACGGATTCCCAGACAGTCTCCCACACTGGTACAAGCGAGGCCTTAAGCTGTGTAACTTCTGCGATCTGACGAGAGCAGGGACATTCAGCTTAGAATGGCCATTGACATTAAATGCTTTAATCCATAGTCCTTTTTAATCGATTGTGAAACAAAATCTAAACGACATAATAAAAATTAGACCGCACCACGGATTCCCAGACAGTCTCCCACACTGGTACTAGCGAGGCCTTAAGCTGTGTAACTTCTGCGATCTGACGAGAGCAGGCACATTCAGCTTAGAATTGCCATTGATGTTAAATGCTTTAATCCATAGTCCTATTTAATCTATTGTGAAACAAAATCTAAACGACATAATAAAAATTCAACCGCACCACGGATTCCCAGACAGTCTCCCACACTGGTACTAGCGAGGCCTTAAGCTGTGTAACTTCTGCGATCTGACGAGAGCAGGGACTTTCAGCTTAGAATAGCCAATGACATTAAATGCTTTAATCCATAGTCCTTTTTAATCGATTGTGAAACAAAATCTAAACGACATAATAAAAATTCAACCACACCACGGATTCCCAGACAGTCTCCCACACTGGTACTAGCGAGGCCTTAAGCTGTGTAACTTCTGCGTTCTGACGAGAGCAGGCATATTCAGCTTAGAATGGCCATTGACATGAAATGCTTTAATCCATAGTCCTATTTAATCTATTGTGAAACAAAATCTAAACGACATAATAAAAAGTCAACCGCACCACGGATTCCCAGACAGTCTCCCACACTGGTACTAGCGAGGCCTTAAGCTGTGTAACTTCTGCGATCTGACGAAAGCAGGCACATTCAGCTTAGAATGGCCATTGACATTAAATGCTTTAATCCATAGTCCTTTTTAATCGATTGTGAAACAAAATCTAAACGACATAATTAAAAATCAACCGCACCCCGGATTCCCAGACAGTCTCCCACACTGGTACTAGCGAGGCCTTAAGCTGTGTAACTTCTGCGATCTGACGAGAGCAGGCACATTCAGCTTAGAATGGCCATTAACATTAAATCCTTTAATCCATAGTCCTTTTTAATCGATTGTGAAACAAAATCTAAACGACATAATAAAAAGTCAACCGCACCACGGATTCCCAGACAGTCTCCCACACTGGTACTAGCGAGGCCTTAAGCTGTGTAACTTCTGCGATCTGACGAGAGCAGGCACATTCAGCTTAGAATGGCCATTGACATTAAATGCTTTAATCCATAGTCCTTTTTAATCGATTGTGAAACAAAATCTAAACGACATAATAAAAAGTCAACCGCACCACTGATTCCCAGACAGTCTCCCACACTGGTACTAGCGAGGCCTTAAGCTGTGTAACTTCTGCGATCTGACGAGAGCAGGCACATTCAGCTTAGAATGGCCATTGACATTAAATGCTTTAATCCATAGTCCTTTTTAATCGATTGTGAAACAAAATCTAAACGACATAATATAAAGTCAACCGCACCACGGATTCCCAGACAGTCTCCCACACTGGTACTAGCGAGGCCTTAAGCTGTGTAACTTCTGCGATCTGACGAGAGCAGGGACATTCAGCTTAGAATGGCCATTGACATTAAATGCTTTAATCCATAGTCCTTTTTAATCGATTGTGAAACAAAATCTAAATGACATAATAAAAATGCAACCGCACCATGATTCCCAGACAGTCTCCCACACTGGTACTAGCGAGGCCTTAAGCTGTGTAACTTCTGCGATCTGACGAGAGCAGGCACATTCAGCTTAGAATGGCCATTGACATTAGAAGCCTTAATCCATAGTCCTATTTAATCTATTGTGAAACAAAATCTAAACAACATAGTAAAAAGTCAACCGCACCACGGATTCCCAGACAGTCTCCCACACTGATACTAGCGAGGCCTTAAGCTGTGTAACTTCTGCGATCTGACGAGAGCAGGCACATTCAGCTTAGAATGGCCATTGACATTAAATGCTTTAATTTATAGTCCTTTTTAATCGATTGTGAAACAAAATCTAAACGACATAATAAAAAGTCAACCGCACCACGGATTCCCAGACAGTCTCCCACACTGGTACTAGCGAGGCCTTAAGCTGTGTAACTTCTGCGATCTGACGAGAGCAGGGACATTCAGCTTAGAATGGCCATTGACATTAAATGCTTTAATCCATAGTCCTTTTTAATCGATTGTGAAACAAAATCTAAACGACATAATAAAAATTCAACCGCACCACGGATTCCCAGACAGTCTCCCACACTGGTACTAGCGAGGCCTTAAGCTGTGTAACTTCTGCGCTCTGACAAGAGCAGGCACATTCAGCTCAGAATGGCCATTGACGTTAAATGCTTTAATCCATAGTCCTATTTAATCTATTGTGAAACAAAATCTAAACGAGATAATAAAAGGTCAACCGCACCACGGATTCCCAGACAGTCTCCCACACTGGTACTAGCGAGGCCTTAAGCTGTGTAACTTCTGCGATCTGACGAAAGCAGGCACATTCAGCTTAGAATGGCCATTGACATTAAATACTTTAATCCATAGTCCTTTTTAATCGATTGTGAAACAAAATCTAAACGACATAATAAAAAGTCAACCGCACCACGGATTCCCAGACAGTCTCCCACACTGGTACTAGCGAGGCCTTAAGCTGTGTAACTTCTGCGATCTGACAAAAGCAGGCACATTCAGCTTAGAATGGCCATTGACATCCAATACTTTAATCCATAGTCCTTTTTAATCGATTGTGAAACAAAATCTAAACGACATAATAAAAAGGCAACCGCACCACGGATTCCCAGACAGCCTCCCACACCGGTACTAGCGAGGCCTTAAGCTGTGTAACTTCTGCGATCTGACGAGAGCAGGCACATTCAGCTTAGAATGGCCATTGACGTTAAATGCTTTAATCCATAGTCCTATTTAATCTATTGTGAAACAAAATCGAAACGACATAATAAAAAGTCAACCGCACCACGGATTCCCAGACAGTCTCCCACACAGGTACTAGCAAGGCCTTAAGCTCTGTAACTTCTGCGATCTGACGAGAGCAGGCACATTCAGCTTAGAATGGCCTTTGACATTAAATGCTTTAATCCATAGTCCTTTTTAATCGATTGTGAAACAAAATCTAAACGACATAATAAAAAGTCAACCGCACCACGGATTCCCTGACAGTCTCCCACACTGGTACTAGCGAGGCATTAAGCTGTGTAACTTCTGCGATCTGACGAGAGCAGGGACATTCAGCTTAGAATGGCCATTGACATTAAATGCTGTAATCCATAGTCCTTTTTAATCGATTGTGAAACAAAATCTAAACGACATAATAAAAATTCAACCGCACCACGGATTCCCAGACAGTCTCCCACACTGGTACTAGCGAGGCCTTAAGCTGTGTAACTTCTGCGATCTGACGAGAGCAGGCACATTCAGCTTAGAATGGCCATTGACATTAAAAGCCTTAATCCATAGTCCTATTTAATCTATTGTGAAACAAAATCTAAACAACATAATAAAAAGTCAACCGCACCACGGATTCCCAGACAGTCTCCCACACTGGTACTAGCGAGGCCTTAAGCTGTGTAACTTCTGCGATCTGACGAGAGCAGGGACATTCAGCTTAGAATGGCCATTGACATTAAATGCTTTAATCCATAGTCCTTTTTAATCGATTGTGAAACAAAATCTAAACGACATAATAAAAATTCAACCGCACCACGGATTCCCAGACAGTCTCCCACACTGGTACTAGCGAGGCCTTAAGCTGTGTAACTTCTGCGATCTGACGAGAGCAGGCACATTCAGCTTAGAATAGCCATTGACGTTAAATGCTTTAATCCATAGTCCTATTTAATCTATTGTGAAACAAAATCTAAACGACATAATAAAAAGTCAACTGCACCACGGATTCCCAGACAGTCTCCCACACTGGTACTAGCGAGGCGTTAAAGCTGCGTAACTTCTGCGATCTAACGAGAGCAGGCACATTCAGCTTAGAATGGCCATTGACATTGAATGCTTTAATCCATAGTCCTTTTTAATCGATTGTGAAACAAAATCTAAACGACATAATAAAAAGTCAACCGCACCACGGATTCCCAGACAGTCTCCCACACTGGTACTAGCAAGGCCTTAAGCTGTGTAACTTCTGCGATCTGACGAGAGCAGGCACATTCAGCTTAGAATGGCCATTGACGTTAAATGCTTTAATCCATAGTCCTATTTAATCTATTGTGAAACAAAATCTAAACGACATAATAAAAAGTCAACCGCACCACGGATTCCCAGACAGTATCCCACACTGGTACTAGCGAGGCCTTAAGCTGTGTAACTTCTGCGATCTAACGAGAGCAGGCACATTCAGCTTAGAATGGCCATTGACATTAAAAGCCTTAATCCATAGTCCTATTTAATCTATTGTGAAACAAAATCTAAACAACATAATAAAAAGTCAACCGCACCACGGATTCCCAGACAGTCTCCCACACTGGTACTAGCGAGGCCTTAAGCTGTGTAACTTCTGCGATCTGACGAGAGCAGGGACTTTCAGCTTAGAATGGCCATTGACATTAAATGCTTTAATCCATAGTCCTTTTTAATCGATTGTGAAACAAAATCTAAACGACATAATAAAAATTCAACCGCACCACGGATTCCCAGACAGTCGCCCACACTGGTACTAGCGAGGCCTTAAGCTGTGTAACTTCTGCGATCTGACGAGAGCAGGCACATTCAGCTTAGAATGGCCATTGACGTTAAATGCTTTAATCCATAGTCCTATTTAATCTATTGTGAAACAAAATCTAAACGACATAATAAAAAGTCAACCGCACCACGGATTCCCAGACAGTCTCCCACACTGGCACTAGCGAGGCGTTAAGCTGTGTAACTTCTGCGATCTAACGAGAGCAGGCACATCCAGCTTAGAATAGCCATTGACATTAAAAGCCTTAATCCATAGTCCTATTTAATCTATTGTGAAACAAAATCTAAACAACATAATAAAAAGTCAACCGCACCACGGATTTCCAGACAGTCTCCCACACTGGTACTAGCGAGGCCTTAAGCTGTGTAACTTCTGCGATCTGACGAGAGCAGGGACTTTCAGCTTAGAATGGCCATTGACATTAAATGCTTTAATCCATAGTCCTTTTTAATCGATTGTGAAACAAAATCTAAACGACATAATAAAAATTCAACCGCACCACGGATTCCCAGACAGTCTCCCACACTGGTACTAGCGAGGCCTTAAGCTGTGTAACTTCTGCGATCTGACGAGAGCAGGCACATTCAGCTTAGAATGGCCATTGACGTTAAATGCTTTAATACATAGTCCTATTTAATCTATTGTGAAACAAAATCTAAACGACATAATAAAAAGTCAACCGCACCACGGACTCCCAGACAGTCTCCAACACTGGTACTAGCGAGGCCTTAAGCTGTGTAACTTCTGCGATCTGACAAGAGCAGGGACATTCAGCTTAGAATGGCCATTGACATTAAATGCTTTAATCCATAGTCCTTTTTAATCGATTGTGAAACAAAATCTAAACGACATAATAAAAAGTCAACCGCACCACGGATTCCCCGACAGTCTCCCACACTGGTACTAGCGAGGCGTTAAGCTGTGTAACTTCTGCGATCTAACGAGAGCAGGTACATCCAGCTTAGAATGGCCATTGACATTAAATGTTTTAATCCATAGTCCTTTTTAATCGATTGTGAAACAAAATCTAAACAACATAATAAAATGTCAACCGCACCACGGATTCCCAGACAGTCTCCCACACTGGTACTAGCGAGGCCTTAAGCTGTGAAACTTCTGCGTTCTGACGAGAGCAGGCACATTCAGCTTAGAATGGCCATTGACATTAAATGCTTTAATCCATAGTCCTATTTAATCTATTGTGAAAAAAAATCTAAACGACATAATAAAAAGTCAACCTCACCACGGATTCCCAGACAGTCTCCCACACTGGTACTAGCGAGGCCTTAAGCTGTGTAACTTCTGCGATCTGACGAGAGCAGGCACATTCAGCTTAGAATGGCCATTGACATTAAATGCTTTAATCCATAGTCCTTTTTAATCGATTGTGAAACAAAATCTAAACGACATAATAAAAAGTCAACCGCACCACGGCTTCCCAGACAGTCTCCCACACTGGTACTAGCGAGGCCTTAAGCTGTGTAACTTCTGCGATCTGACGAGAGCAGGGACATTCATCTTAGAATGGCCATTGAAATTAAATGATTTAATCCATAGTCCTTTTTAATCGATTGTGAAACAAAATCTAAACGACATAATAAAAAGTCAACCGCACCACGGATTCCCAGACAGTCTCCCACACTGGTACTAGCGAGGCCTTAAGCTGTGTAACTTCTGCGATCTAACGAGAGCAGGGACATTCAGCTTAGAATGGCCATTGACATTAAATGCTTTAATCCATAGTCCTTTTTAATCGATTGTGAAACAAAATCTAAACGACATAATAAAAAGTCAACCGCACCACGGATTCCCAGACAGTCTCCCACACTGGTACTAGCGAGGCGTTAAGCTGTGTAACTTCTGCGATCTAACGAGAGCAGGCACATCCTGCTTAGAATGGCCATTGACATTAAATGTTTTAATCCATAGTCCTTTTTAATCGATTGTGAAACAAAATCTAAACGACATAATAAAAAGTCAACCCCACACGGATTCCCAGACAGTCTCCCACACTGGTACTAGCGAGGGCTTAAGTTGTGTAACTTCTGCGATCTGACGAGAGCAGGCACATTCAGCTTAGAATGGCCATTGACATTGAATGCTTTAATCCATAGTCCTTTTTAATCGATTGTGAAACAAAATCTAAACAACATAATAAAAAGTCAACCGCACCACGGATTCCCAGACAGTCTCCCACACTGGTACTAGTGAGGCCTTAAGCTGTGTAACTGCTGCAATCTGACGAGAGCAGGGAAATTCAGCTTAGAATGGCCATTGACATTAAATGCTTTTATCCATAGTCCTTTTTAATCGATTGTGAAACAAAATCTAAACGACATAATAAAAAGTCAACCGCACCACGGATTCCCAGACAGTCTCCCACACTGGTACTAGCGAGGCCTTAAGCTGTGTAACTTCTGCGATCTGACGAGAGCAGGCACATTCAGCTTAGAATGGCCATTGACGTTAAAAGCCTTAATCCATAGTCCTATTTAATCGATTGTGAAACAAAATCTAAACAACATAATAAAAAGTCAACCGCACCACGGATTCCCAGACAGTCTCCCACACTGGTACTAGCGAGGCCCTAAGCTGTGTAACTTCTGCGATCTGACGAGAGCAGGCACATCCAGCTTAGAATGGCCATTGACATTAAATGCTTTAATCCATAGTCCTTTTTAATCGATTGTGAAACAAAATCTAAACGACATAATAAAAAGTCAACCGCACCACGGATTCCCAGACAGTCTCCCACACTGGTACTAGCGAGGCCTTAAGCTGTGTAACTTCTGCGATCTGACGAGAGCAGGGACATTCAGCTTAGAATGGCCATTGACATTCAATACTTTAATCCATAGTCCTTTTTAATCGATTGTGAAACAAAATCTAAACGACATAATAAAAATTCAACCGCACCACGGATTCCCAGACAGTCTACCACACTGGTACTAGCGAGGCCTTAAGCTGTGTAACTTCTGCGTTCTGACGAGAGCAGGCACATTCAGCTTAGAATGGCCATTGACGTTAAATGCTTTAATCCATAGTCCTATTTAATCTATTGTGAAACAAAATCTAAACGACATATTAAAAAGTCAACCGCACTACGGATTCCCAGACAGTCTCCCACACTGGTACTAGCGAGGCCTTAAGCTGTGTAACTTCTGCGATCTGACGAAAGCAGGCACATTCAGCTTAGAATGGCCATTGACATTAAATGCTTTAATCCATAGTCCTTTTTAATCGATTGTGAAACAAAATCTAAACGACATAATAAAAAGTCAACCACACCACGGATTCCCAGACAGTCTCCCACACTGGTACTAGCGAGGCGTTAAGCTGTGTAACTTCTGCGATCAGACGAGAGCAGGCACATTCAGCTTAGAATGGCCATTGACGTTAAATGCTTTAATCCATAGTCCTATTTAATCTATTGTGAAACAAAATCTAAACGACATAATAAAAAGTCAACCACACCACGGATTCCCAGACAGTCTCCCACACTGGTACTAGCGAGGCGTTAAGCTGTGTAACTTCTGCGATCTAACGAGAGCAGGCACATTCAGCTTAGAATGGCCATTGACATTAAATGCTTTAATCCATAGTCCTTTTTAATCGATTGTGAAACAAAATCTAAACGACATAATAAAAAGTCAACCGCACCACGGATTCCCAGACAGTCTCCCACACTGGTACTAACGAGGCCTTAAGCTGAGTAACTTCTGCGATCTGACGAGAGCAGGCACATTCAGCTTAGAATGGCCATTGCCATTAAAAGCCTTAATCCATAGTCCTATTTAATCTATTGTGAAACAAAATCTAAACAACTTAATAAAAAGTCAACCACACCACGGATTCCCAGACAGTCTCCCACACTGGTACTAGCGAGGCCTTAAGCTGTGTAACTTCTGCGATCTGACGAGAGCAGGCACATTCAGATTAGAATGGCCATTGACATTAAATGCCTTAATCCATAGTCCTATTTAATCTATTGTGAAACAAAATCTAAACAACATAATAAAAAGTCAACCGCACCACGGATTCCCAGACAGTCTCCCACACTGGTACTAGCGAGGCCTTAAGCTGTGTAACTTCTGCGATCTGACGAGAGCAGGGACATTCAGCTTAGAATGGCCATTGACATTAAATGCTTAATCCATAGTCCTATTTAATCGATTGTGAAACAAAATCTAAACGACATAATAAAAAGTCAACCGCACCACGGATTCCCAGACAGTCTCCAACACTGGTACTAGCGAGGCCTTAAGCTGTGTAACTTCTGCGTTCTGACGAGAGCAGGCACATTCAGCTTAGAATGGCCATTGACGTTAAATGCTTTAATCCATAGTCCTATTTAATCTATTGTGAAACAAAATCTAAACGACATAATAAAAAGGCAACCGCACCACGGATTCCCAGACAGTCTCCCACACTGGTACTAGCAAGGCCTTAAGCTGTGTAACTTCTGCGATCTGACGAGAGCAGGCACATTCAGCTTAGAATGGCCATTGACATTAAATGCTTTTCATCCATAGTCCTTTTTAATTGATTGTGAAACAAAATCTAAACGACATAATAAAAATTCAACCGCACCACGGATTCCCAGACAGTCTCCCACACTGGTACTAGCGAGGCGTTAAGCTGTGTAACTTCTGCGATCTAACGAGGGCAGGCACATTCAGCTTAGAATGTCCATTGCCATTAAAAGCCTTAATCCATAGTCCTATTTAATCTATTGTGAAACAAAATCTAAACAACATAATAAAAAGTCAACCGCACCACGGATTCCCAGACAGTCTCCCACACTGGTACTAGCGAGGCCTTAAGCTGTGTAACTTCTGCGATCTGACGAGAGCAGGTACATTCAGCTTAGAATGGCCATTGACATTAAAAGCCTTAATCCATAGTCCTATTTAATCTATTGTGAAACAAAATCTAAACAACATAAAAAAAAGTCAACCGCACCACGGATTCCCAGACAGTCTCCCACACTGGTACTAGAGAGGCCTTAAGCTGTGTAACTTCTGCGACCTGACGAGAGCAGGCACATTCAGCTTAGAATGGCCATTGACGTTAAATGCTTTAATCCATAGTCCTATTTAATCTATTGTGAAATAAAATCTAAACGACATAATAAAAAGTCAACCACACCACGGATTCCCAGACAGTCTCCCACACTGGTACTAGCGAGGCGTTAAGCTGTGTAACTTCTGCGATCTAACGAGAGCAGGCACATTCAGCTTAGAATGGCCATTGACATTCAATGCTTTAATCCATAGTCCTTTTTAATCGATTGTGAAACAAAATCTAAACGACATAATAAAAATTCAACCGCACCACGGATTCCCAGACAGTCTCCCACACTGGTACTAGCGAGGCCTTAAGATGTGTAACTTCTGCGATCTGACGAGAGCAGGCACATTCAGCTTAGAATGGCCATTGACGTTAAATGCTTTAATCCATAGTCCTATTTAATCTATTGTGAAACAAAATCTAAACGACATAATAAAAAGTCAACAACACCACGGATTCCCAGACAGTCTCCCACACTGGTACTAGCGAGGCGTTAAGCTGTGTAACTTCTGCGATCTAACGAGAGCAGGCACATTCAGCTTAGAATGGCCATTGACATTAAATGCTTTAATCCATAGTCCTTTTTAATCGATTGTGAAACAAAATCTAAACGACATAATAAAAAGTCAACGGCACCACGGATTCCCAGACAGTCTCCCACACTGGTACTAACGAGGCCTTAAGCTGTGTAACTTCTGCGATCTGACGAGAGCAGGCACATTCAGCTTAGAATGGCCATTGACATTAAGAGCCTTAATCCATAGTCCTATTTAATCTATTGTGAAACAAAATCTAAACAACATTATAAAAAGTCAACCGCACCACGGATTCCCAGACAGTCTCCCACACTGGTACTAGCGAGGCCTTAAGCTGTGTAACTTCTGCGATCTGACGAGAGCAGGCACATTCAGCTTAGAATGGCCATTGACATTAAATGCTTTAATCCATAGTCCTTTTTAATCGATTGTGAAACAAAATCTAAACGACATAATAAAAAGTCAACCGCACCACGGATTCCCAGACAGTCTCCCACACTGGTACTAACGAGGCCTTAAGCTGTGTAACTTCTGCGATCTGACGAGAGCAGGCACATTCAGCTTAGAATGGCCATTGCCATTAAAAGCCTTAATCCATAGTCCTATTTAATCTATTGTGAAACAAAATCTAAACAACATAATAAAAAGTCAACCGCACCAAGGATTCCCAGACAGTCTCCCACACTAGTACTAGCGAGGCCTTAAGCTGTGTAACTTCTGCGATCTGACGAGAGCAGGCACATTCAGCTTAGAATGGCCATTGACATTAAATGTTTAATCCATAGTCCTTTTTAATCGATTGTGAAACAAAATCTAAACGACATAATAAAAATTCTACCGCACCACGGATTCCCAGACAGTCTCCAACACTGGTACTAGCGAGGCCTTAAGCTGTGTAACTTCTGTGTTCTGATGAGAGCAGGCACATTCAGCTTAGAATGGCCATTGACGTTAAATGCTTTAATCCATAGTCCTATTTAATCTATTGTGAAACAAAATCTAAACGACATAATAAAAATTCAACCGCACCACGGATTCCCAGACAGTCTCCCACACTGGTACTAGCGAGGCCTTAAGCTGTGTAACTTTTGCGATCTGACGAGAGCAGGCACATTCAGCTTAGAATGGCCATTGACAATAAATGCTTTAATCCATAGTCCTTTTTAATCGATTGTGAAACAAAATCTAAACGACATAATAAAAAGTCAACCGCACCACGGATTCCCAAACAGTCTCCCACACTGGTACTAGCGAGGCCTTAAGCTGTGTAATTTCTGCGATCTGACGAGAGCAGGGACATTCAGCTTAGAATCGCCATTGACATTAAATGCTTTAATCCATAGTCCTTTTTAATCGATTGTGAAACAAAATCTAAACGACATAATAAAAATTCAACCGCACCACAGATTCCCAGACAGTCTCCCACACTGATACTAGCGAGGCCTTAAGCTGTGTAACTTCTGCGATCTGACGAGAGCAGGCACATTCAGCTTAGAATGGCCATTGACGTTAAATGCTTTAATCCATAGTCCTATTTAATCTATTGTGAAACAAAATCTAAACGACATAATAAGAAGTCAACCGCACCACGGATTCCCAGACAGTCTCCCACACTGGTACTAGCGAGGCCTTAAGCTGTGTAACTTCTGCGATCTGACGAGGGCAGGGACATTCAGCTTAGAATGGCCATTGACATCAAATGCTTTAATCCATAGTCCTTTTTAATCGATTGTGAAACAAAATCTAAACGACATAATAAAAATTCAACCGCACCACGGATTCCCAGACAGTCTCCCACACTGGTACTAGCGAGGCCTTAAGCTGTGTAACTTCTGCGATCTGACGAGAGCAGGCACATTCAGCTTAGAATGGCCATTGACGTTAAATGCTTTAATCCATAGTCCTATTTAATCTATTGTGAAACAAAATGTAAACGACATAATAAAAAGTCAACCGCACCACGGATTCCCAGACAGTCTCCCACACTGGTACTAGCGAGGCGTTAAGCTGTGTAACTTCTGCGATCTAACGAGAGCAGGCACATTCAGCTTAGAATGGCCATTGACATTAAATGCTTTAATCCATAGTCCTTTTTAATCGATTGTGAAACAAAATCTAAACGACATAATAAAAAGTCAACCGCACCACGGATTCCCAGACAGTCTCCCACACTGGTACTAGCGAGGCCTTAAGCTGTGTAACTTCTGCGGTCTGACGAGAGCAGGCACATTCTGCTTAGAATGACCATTGACATTAAATGCTTTAATCCATAGTCCTTTTTAATCGATTGTGAAACAAAATCTAAACAACATAATAAAAAGTCAACCGCACCACGGATTCCCAGACAGTCTCCCTCACTGGTACTAGCAAGGCCTTAAGCTGTGTAACTTCTGCGATCTGACGAGAGCAGGGACATTCAGCTTAGAATGGCCATTGACATTAAATGCTTTAATCCATAGTCCTTTTTAATCGATTGTGAAACAAAATCTAAACGACATAATAAAAATTCAACCGCACCACAGATTCCCAGACAGTCTCCCACACTGGTACTAGCGAGGCCTTAAGCTGTGTAACTTCTGCGATCTGACGAGAGCAGGCACATTCAGCTTAGAATGGCCATTGACGTTAAATGCTTTAATCCATAGTCCTATTTAATCTATTGTGAAACTAAATCTTAACGACATAATAAAAAGTCAACCACACCACGGATTCCCAGACAGTCTCCCACACTGGTACTAGTGAGGCGTTAAGCTGTGTAACTTCTGCGATCTAACGAGAGCAGGCACATTCAGCTTAGAATTGCCATTGCCGTTGACACTAATTGCTTTAATCCATAGTCCTTTTTAATCGATTGTGAAACAAAATCTAAACGACATAATAAAAAGTCAACCGCACCACGGATTCCCAGACAGTCTCCCACACTAGTACTAGCGAGGCCTTAAGCTGTGTAACTTCTGCGATCTGACGAGTGCAGGCACATTCAGCTTAGAATGGCCATTGACGTTAAATGCTTTAATCCATAGTCCTATTTAATCTATTGTGAAACAAAATCTAAACGACATAATAAAAAGTCAACCACACCGCGGATTCCCAGACAGTCTCCCACACTGGTACTAGCGAGGCCTTAAGCTGTGTAACTTCTGCGATCTGACGAGAGCAGGCACATTCAGCTTAGAATGGCCATTGACATTAAATGCTTTAATCCATAGTCCTTTTTAATCGATTGTGAAACAAAATCTAAACAACATAATAAAAAGTCAACCGCACCACGGATTCCCAGACAGTCTCCCACACTAGTACTAGCGAGGCCTTAAGCTGTGTAACTTCTGCGATCTGACGAGAGCAGGCACATTCAGCTTAGAATGGCCATTGACCTTAAATGCTTAATCCATAGTCCTTTTTAATCGATTGTGAAACAAAATCTAAACGACATAATAAAAATTCTACCGCACCACGGATTCCCAGACAGTCTCCAACACTGGTACTAGCGAGGCCTTAAGCTGTGTAACTTCTGCGTTCTGACGAGAGCAGGCAAATTCAGCTTAGAATGGCCATTGACGTTAAATGCTTAATCCATAGTCCTTTTTAATCGATTGTGAAACAAAATCTAAACGACATAATAAAAAGTCAACCGCACCACGGATTCCCAGACAGTCTCCCACACTGGTACTAGCGAGGCCTTAAGCTGTGTAATTTCTGCGATCTGACGAGAGCAGGGACATTCAGCTTAAAATGGCCATTGACATTAAATGCTTTAATCCATAGTCCTTTTTAATCGATTGTGAAACAAAATCTAAACGACATAATAAAAATTCAACCGCACCACGGATTCCCAGACAGTCTCCCACACTAATACTAGCGAGGCCTTAAGCTGTGTAACTTCTGCGATCTGACGAGAGCAGGCACATTCAGCTTAGAATGGCCATTGACATTAAATGCTTTAATCCATAGTCCTATTTAATCTATTGTGAAACTAAATCTTAACGACATAATAAAAAGTCAACCACACCACGGATTCCCAGACAGTCTCCCACACTGGTACTAGTGAGGCGTTAAGCTGTGTAACTTCTGCGATCTAACGAGAGAAGGCACATTCAGCTTAGAATGGCCATTGACATTCAATGCTTTAATCCATAGTCCTTTTTAATCGATTGTGAAACAAAATCTAAATGACATAATAAAAAGTCAACCGCACCACGGATTCCCAGACAGTCTCCCACACTGGTACTAGCGAGGCCTTAAGCTGTGTAACTTCTGCGATCTGACGAGAGCAGGGACATTCATCTTAGAATGGCCATTGACATTAAATGCTTTAATCCATAGTCCTTTTTAATCGATTGTGAAACAAAATCTAAACGACATAATAAAAATTCAACCGCACCACGGATTCCCAGACAGTCTCCCACACTGGTACTAGCGAGGCCTTAAGCTGTGTAACTTCTGCGATCTGACGAGAGCAGGCACATTCAGCTTAGAATGGCCATTGACGTTAAATGCTTTAATCCATAGTCCTATTTAATCTATTGTGAAACAAAATCTAAACGACATAATAAAAAGTCAACTGCACCACGGATTCCCAGACAGTCTCCCACACTGGTACTAGCGAGGCGTTAAGCTGCGTAACTTCTGCGATCTAACGAGAGCAGGCACATTCAGCTTAGAATGGCCATTGACATTCAATGCTTTAATCCATAGTCCTTTTTAATCGATTGTGAAACAAAATCTAAACGACATAATAAAAAGTCAACCGCACCACGGATTCCCAGACAGTCTCCCACACTGGTACTAGCGAGGCCATAAGCTGTGTAACTTCTGCGCTCTGACGAGAGCAGGCACATTCAGCTTAGAATGGCCATTGACATCAAAAGCCTTAATCCATAGTCCTATTTAATCTATTGTGAAACAAAATCTAAACAACATAATAAAAAGTCAACCGTACCACGGATTCACAGACAGTCTCCCACACTGGTACTAGCGAGGCCTTAAGCTGTGTAACTTCTGCGATCTGACGAGAGCAGGCACATTCAGCTTAGAATGGCCATTGACATTAAATCCTTTAATCCATAGTCCTTTTTAATCGATTGTGAAACAAAATCTAAACGACATAATAAAAAGTCAACCGCACCACGGATTCCCAGACAGTCTCCCACACTGGTACTAGCGAGGCCTTAAGCTGTGTAACTTCTGCGATCTGACGACAGCAGGGACATTCAGCTTAGAATGGCCATTGACATTAAATGCTTTAATCCATAGTCCTTTTTAATCGATTGTGAAACAAAATCTAAACGACATAATAAAAAGTCAACCGCACCACGGATTCCCAGACAGTCTCCCACACTGGTACTAGCGAGGCGTTAAGCTGTGTAACTTCTGCGATCTAACGAGAGCAGGCACATCCAGCTTAGAATGGCCATTGACATTAAATGTTTTAATCCACAGTCCTTTTTAATCGATTGTGAAACAAAATCTAAACGACATAATAAAAAGTCAACCGCACCACGGATTCCCAGACAGTCTCCCACACTGGTATTAGCGAGGCCTTAAGCTGTGTAACTTCTGCGATCTGACAAGAGCAGGGACATTCAGCTTAGAATGGCCATTGACATTAAATGCTTTAATCCATAGTCCTTTTTAATCGATTGTGAAACAAAATCTAAACGACATAATAAAAATTCAACCGCTCCACGGATTCCCAGACAGTCTCCCACACTGGTACTAGCGAGGCCTTAAGCTGTGTAACGTCTGCGATCTGACGAGAGCAGGGACATTCAGCTTAGAATGGCCATTGACATTAAATGCTTTAATCCATAGTCCTTTTTAATCGATTGTGAAACAAAATCTAAACGACATAATAAAAATTCAACTGCACCACGGATTCCCAGACAGTCTACCACACTGGTACTAGCGAGGCCTTAAGCTGTGTAACTTCTGCGTTCTGACGAGAGCAGGCACATTCAGCTTAGAATGGCCATTGACGTTAAATGCTTTAATCCATAGTCCTATTTAATCTATTGTGAAACAAAATCTAAACGCCATAATAAAAAGTCAACCGCACCACGGATTCCCAGACAGTCTCCCACACTGGTACTAGCGAGGCCTTAAGCTGTGTAACTTCTGCGATCTGACGAAAGCAGGCACATTCAGCTTAGAATGGCCATTGACATTAAATGCCTTAATCCATAGTCATTTTTAATCGATTGTGAAACAAAATCTAAACGACATAATAAAAAGTCAACCGCACCACGGATTCCCAGACAGTCTCCCACACTGGTACTAGCAAGGCCTTAAGCTGTGTAACTTCTGCGTTCTGACGAGAGCAGGCACATTCAGCTTAGAATGGCCATTGACGTTAAATGCTTTAATCCATAGTCCTTTTTAATCGATTGTGAAACAAAATCTAAACGACATAATAAAAATTCAACCGCACCACGGATTCCTAGACAGTCTCCCACACTGGTACTAGCGAGGCCTTAAGCAGTGTAACTTCTGCGATCTGACGAGAGCAGGCACATTCAGCTTAGAATGGCCATTGACATTAAATGCTTTAATCCATAGTCCTTTTTAATCGATTGTGAAACAAAATCTAAACGACATAATAAAAAGTCAACCGCACCACGGATTCCCAGACAGTCTCCCACACTGGTACTAGCGAGGCCTTAAGCTGTGTAACTTCTGCGATCTGACGAGAGCAGGGACATTCAGCTTAGAATGGCCATTGACGTTAAAGGCTTTAATCCATAGTCCTTTTTAATCGATTGTGAAACAAAATCTAAACGACATAATAAAAATTCGACCGCACCACGGATTCCCAGACAGTCTCCCACAATGGTACTAGCGAGGCCTTAAGCTGTGTAACTTCTGCGATCTGACGAGAGCAGGCACATTCAGCTTAGAATGGCCATTGACGTTAAATGCTTTAATCCATAGTCCTATTTAATCTATTGTGAAACAAAATCTAAACGACATAATAAAAAGTCAACCGCACCACGGATTCCCAGACAGTCTCCCACACTGGTACTATCGAGGCGTTAAGCTGTGTAACTTCTGCGATCTAACGAGAGCAGGCACATCCAGCTTAGAATGGCCATTGACATTAAAGGCTTTAATCCATAGTCCTTTTTAATCGATTGTGAAACAAAATCTAAACGACATAATAAAAAGTCAACCGCACCACGGATTCCCAGACAGTCTCCCACACTGGTACTAGCGAGGCCTTAAGCTGTGTAACTTCTGCGATCTGACGAGAGCAGGCACATTCAGCTTAGAATGGCCATTGACATTAAAAGCCTTAATCCATAGTCCTATTTAATCTATTGTGAAACAAAATCTAAACAACATAATAAAAAGTCAACCGCACCACGGATTCCCAGACAGTCTCCCACACTGGTACTAGCGAGGCCTTAAGCTGTGTAACTTCTGCGACCTGACGAGAGCAGGGACATTCAGTTTAGAATGGCCATTGACATTAAATGCTTTAATCCATAGTCCTTTTTAATCGATTGTGAAACAAAATCTAAACGACATAATAAATATTCAACCGCACCACGGATTCCCAGACAGTCTCCCACACTGGTACTAGCGAGGCCTTAAGCTGTGTAACTTCTGCGATCTGACGAGAGCAGGCACATTCAGCTTAGAATGGCCATTGACGTTAAATGCTTTAATCCATAGTCCTATTTAATCTATTGTGAAACAAAATCTAAACGACATAATAAAAAGTCAACTGCACCACGGATTCCCAGACAGTCTCCCACACTGGTACTAGCGAGGCGTTAAAGCTGCGTAACTTCTGCGATCTAACGAGAGCAGGCACATTCAGCTTAGAATGGCCATTGACATTGAATGCTTTAATCCATAGTCCTTTTTAATCGATTGTGAAACAAAATCTAAACGACATAATAAAAAGTCAACCGCACCACGGATTCCCAGACAGTCTCCCACACTGGTACTAGCAAGGCCTTAAGCTGTGTAACTTCTGCGATCTGACGAGAGCAGGCACATTCTGCTTAGAATGGCCATTGACATTTAATGCTTTAATCCATAGTCCTTTTTAATCGATTGTGAAACAAAATCTAAACGACATAATAAAAATTCAACCGCACCACGCATTCCCAGACAGTCTCCCACACTGGTACTAGCGAGGCCTTAAGCTGTGTAACTTCTGCGATCTGACGAGAGCAGGCACATTCAGCTTAGAATGGCCATTGACGTTAAATGCTTTAATCCATAGTCCTATTTAATCTATTGTGAAACAAAATCTAAACGACATAATAAAAAGTCAACCGCACCACGGATTCCCAGACAGTATCCCACACTGGTACTAGCGAGGCCTTAAGCTGTGTAACTTCTGCGATCTAACGAGAGCAGGCACATTCAGCTTAGAATGGCCATTGACATTAAAAGCCTTAATCCATAGTCCTATTTAATCTATTGTGAAACAAAATCTAAACAACATAATAAAAAGTCAACCGCACCACGGATTCCCAGACAGTCTCCCACACTGGTACTAGCGAGGCCTTAAGCTGTGTAACTTCTGCGATCTGACGAGAGCAGGGACTTTCAGCTTAGAATGGCCATTGACATTAAATGCTTTAATCCATAGTCCTTTTTAATCGATTGTGAAACAAAATCTAAACGACATAATAAAAATTCAACCGCACCACGGATTCCCAGACAGTCTCCCACACTGGTACTAGCGAGGCCTTAAGCTGTGCAACTTCTGCGATCTGACGAGAGCAGGCACATTCAGCTTAGAATGGCCATTGACGTTAAATGCTTTAATACATAGTCCTATTTAATCTATTGTGAAACAAAATCTAAACGACATAATAAAAAGTCAACCGCACCACGGACTCCCAGACAGTCTCCAACACTGGTACTAGCGAGGCGTTAAGCTGCGTAACTTCTGCGATCTAACGAGAGCAGGCACATTCAGCTTAGAATGGCCATTGACATTAAATGCTTTAATCCATAGTCCTTTTTAATCGATTGTGAAACAAAATCTAAACGACATAATAAAAAATCAACCGCACCACGGATTCCCAGACAGTCTCCCACACTGGTACTAGCGAGGCCTTAAGCTGTGTAACTTCTGCGATCTGACGAGAGCAGGCACATTCAGCTTAGAATGGCCATTGACATCAAAAGCCTTAATCCATAGTCCTATTTAATCTATTGTGAAACAAAATCTAAACAACATAATAAAAAGTCAACCACACCACGGATTCCCAGACAGTCTCCCACACTGGTACTAGCGAGGCCTTAAGCTGTGTAACTTCTGCGATCTGACGAGAGCAGGCACATTCAGCTTAGAATGGCCATTGACATTAAATGCTTTAATCCATAGTCCTTTTTAATCGATTGTGAAACAAAATCTAAACGACATAATAAAAAGTCAACCGCACCACGGATTCCCAGACAGTCTCCCACACTGGTACTAGCGAGGCCTTAAGCTGTGTAATTTCTGCGATCTGACAAGAGCAGGGACATTCAGCTTAGAATGGCCATTGACATTAAATGCTTTAATCCATAGTCCTTTTTAATCGATTGTGAAACATAATCTAAACGACATAATAAAAAGTCAACCGCACCACGGATTCCCCGACAGTCTCCCACACTGGTACTAGCGAGGCGTTAAGCTGTGTAACTTCTGCGATCTAACGAGAGCAGGTACATCCAGCTTAGAATGGCCATTGACATTAAATGTTTTAATCCATAGTCCTTTTTAATCGATTGTGAAACAAAATCTAAACGACATAATAAAAAGTCAACCACACCACGGATTCCCAGACAGTCTCCCACACTGGTACTAGCGAGGCCTTAAGCTGTGTAACTTCTGCGTTCTGACGAGAGCAGGCACATTCAGCTTAGAATGGCCATTGACATTAAATGCTTTAATCCATAGTCCTATTTAATCTATTGTGAAAAAAAATCTAAACGACATAATAAAAAGGCAACCTCACCACGGATTCCCAGACAGTCTCCCACACTGGTACTAGCGAGGCCTTAAGCTGTGTAACTTCTGCGATCTGACAAGAGCAGGGACATTCAGCTTAGAATGGCAATTGACATTAAATGCTTTAATCCATAGTCCTTTTTAATCGATTGTGAAACAAAATCTAAACGACATAATAAAAAGTCAACCGCACCACGGATTCCCCGACAGTCTCCCACACTGGTACTAGCGAGGCGTTAAGCTGTGTAACTTCTGCGATCTAACGAGAGCAGGTACATCCAGCTTAGAATGGCCATTGACATTAAATGTTTTAATCCATAGTCCTTTTTAATCGATTGTGAAACAAAATCTAAACGACATAATAAAATGTCAACCGCACCACGGATTCCCAGACAGTCTCCCACACTGGTACTAGCGAAGCCTTAAGCTATGTAACTTCTGCGATCTGACGAGAGCAGGGACATTCATCTTAGAATGGCCATTGAAATTAAATGATTTAATCCATAGTCCTTTTTAATCGATTGTGAAACAAAATCTAAACGACATAATAAAAAGTCAACCGCACCACGGATTCCCAGACAGTCTCCCACACTGGTACTAGCGAGGCCTTAAGCTGTGTAACTTCTGCGATCTAACGAGAGCAGGGACATTCAGCTTAGAATGGCCATTGACATTAAATGCTTTAATACATAGTCCTTTTTAATCGATTGTGAAACAAAATCTAAACGACATAATAAAAAGTCAACCGCACCACGGATTCCCAGACAGTCTCCCACACTGGTACTAGCGAGGCGTTAAGGTGTGTAACTTCTGCGATCTAACGAGAGCAGGCACATCCTGCTTAGAATGGCCATTGACATTAAATGTTTTAATCCATAGTCCTTTTTAATCGATTGTGAAACAAAATCTAAACGACATAATAAAAAGTCAACCCCACACGGATTCCCAGACAGTCTCCCACACTGGTACTAGCGAGGGCTTAAGTTGTGTAACTTCTGCGATCTGACGAGAGCAGGCACATTCAGCTTAGAATGGCCATTGACATTGAATGCTTTAATCCATAGTCCTTTTTAATCGATTGTGAAACAAAATCTAAACAACATAATAAAAAGTCAACCGCACCACGGATTCCCAGACAGTCTCCCACACTGGTACTAGCGAGGCCTTAAGCTGTGTAACTGCTGCAATCTGACGAGAGCAGGGAAATTCAGCTTAGAATGGCCATTGACATTAAATGCTTTTATCCATAGTCCTTTTTAATCGATTGTGAAACAAAATCTAAACGACATAATAAAAAGTCAACCGCACCACGGATTCCCAGACAGTCTCCCACACTGGTACTAGCGAGGCCTTAAGCTGTGTAACTTCTGCGATCTGACGAGAGCAGGCACATTCAGCTTAGAATGGCCATTGACATTAAAAGCCTTAATCCATAGTCCTATTTAATCGATTGTGAAACAAAATCTAAACAACATAATAAAAAGTCAACCGCACCACGGATTCCCAGACAGTCTCCCACACTGGTACTAGCGAGGCCTTAAGCTGTGTAACTTCTGCGATCTGACGAGAGCAGGCACATTAAGCTTAGAATGGCCATTGACATTAAATGCTTTAATCCATAGTCCTTTTTAATCGATTGTGAAACAAAATCTAAACGACATAATAAAAAGTCAACCGCACCACGGATTCCCAGACAGTCTCCCACATTGGTACTAGCGAGGCCCTAAGCTGTGTAACTTCTGCGATCTGACGAGAGCAGGCACATCCAGCTTAGAATGGCCATTGACATTAAATGCTTTAATCCATAGTCCTTTTTAATCGATTGTGAAACAAAATCTAAACGACATAATAAAAAGTCAACCGCACCACGGATTCCCAGACAGTCTCCCACACTGGTACTAGCGAGGCCTTAAGCTGTGTAACTTCTGCGATCTGACGAGAGCAGGGACATTCAGCTTAGAATGGCCATTGACATTCAATGCTTTAATCCATAGTCCTTTTTAATCGATTGTGAAACAAAATCTAAACGACATAATAAAAATTCAACCGCACCACGGATTCCCAGACAGTCTACCACACTGGTACTAGCGAGGCCTTAAGCTGTGTAACTTCTGCGTTCTGACGAGAGCAGGCACATTCAGCTTAGAATGGCCATTGACGTTAAATGCTTTAATCCATAGTCCTATTTAATCTATTGTGAAACAAAATCTAAACGACATATTCAAAAGTCAACCGCACTACGGATTCCCAGACAGTCTCCCACACTGGTACTAGCGAGGCCTTAAGCTGTGTAACTTCTGCGATCTGACGAAAGCAGGCACATTCAGCTTAGAATGGCCATTGACATTAAATGCTTTAATCCATAGTCCTTTTTAATCGATTGTGAAACAAAATCTAAACGACATAATAAAAAGTCAACCGCACCACGGATTCCCAGACAGTCTCCCACACTGGTACTAGCGAGGCCTTAAGCTGTGTAACTTCTGCGATCTGACGAGAGCAGGGACATTCAGCTTAGAATGGCCATTGACATTAAATGCTTTAATTCATAGTCCTTTTTAATCGATTGTGAAACAAAATCTAAACGACATAATAAAAATTCAACCGCACCACGGATTCCAAGACAGTCTCCCACACTGGTACTAGCGAGGCCTTAAGCTGTGTAACTTCTGCGATCTGACGAGAGCAGGCACATTCAGCTTAGAATGGCCATTGACGTTAAATGTTTTAATCCATAGTCCTTTTTAATCGATTGTGAAACAAAATCTAAACGACATAATAAAAAGTCAACCCCACACGGATTCCCAGACAGTCTCCCACACTGGTACTAGCGAGGGCTTAAGTTGTGTAACTTCTGCGATCTGACGAGAGCAGGCACATTCAGCTTAGAATGGCCATTGACATTGAATGCTTTAATCCATAGTCCTTTTTAATCGATTGTGAAACAAAATCTAAACAACATAATAAAAAGTCAACCGCACCACGGATTCCCAGACAGTCTCCCACACTGGTACTAGCGAGGCCTTAAGCTGTGTAACTGCTGCAATCTGACGAGAGCAGGGAAATTCAGCTTAGAATGGCCATTGACATTAAATGCTTTTATCCATAGTCCTTTTTAATCGATTGTGAAACAAAATCTAAACGACATAATAAAAAGTCAACCGCACCACGGATTCCCAGACAGTCTCCCACACTGGTACTAGCAAGGCCTTAAGCTGTGTAACTTCTGCGATCTGACGAGAGCAGGCACATTCAGCTTAGAATGGCCATTGACATTAAAAGCCTTAATCCATAGTCCTATTTAATCGATTGTGAAACAAAATCTAAACAACATAATAAAAAGTCAACCGCACCACGGATTCCCAGACAGTCTCCCACACTGGTACTAGCGAGGCCTTAAGCTGTGTAACTTCTGCGATCTGACGAGAGCAGGCACATTAAGCTTAGAATGGCCATTGACATTAAATGCTTTAATCCATAGTCCTTTTTAATCGATTGTGAAACAAAATCTAAACGACATAATAAAAAGTCAACCGCACCACGGATTCCCAGACAGTCTCCCACATTGGTACTAGCGAGGCCCTAAGCTGTGTAACTTCTGCGATCTGACGAGAGCAGGCACATCCAGCTTAGAATGGCCATTGACATTAAATGCTTTAATCCATAGTCCTTTTTAATCGATTGTGAAACAAAATCTAAACGACATAATAAAAAGTCAACCGCACCACGGATTCCCAGACAGTCTCCCACACTGGTACTAGCGAGGCCTTAAGCTGTGTAACTTCTGCGATCTGACGAGAGCAGGGACATTCAGCTTAGAATGGCCATTGACATTCAATGCTTTAATCCATAGTCCTTTTTAATCGATTGTGAAACAAAATCTAAACGACATAATAAAAATTCAACCGCACCACGGATTCCCAGACAGTCTACCACACTGGTACTAGCGAGGCCTTAAGCTGTGTAACTTCTGCGTTCTGACGAGAGCAGGCACATTCAGCTTAGAATGGCCATTGACGTTAAATGCTTTAATCCATAGTCCTATTTAATCTATTGTGAAACAAAATCTAAACGACATATTCAAAAGTCAACCGCACTACGGATTCCCAGACAGTCTCCCACACTGGTACTAGCGAGGCCTTAAGCTGTGTAACTTCTGCGATCTGACGAAAGCAGGCACATTCAGCTTAGAATGGCCATTGACATTAAATGCTTTAATCCATAGTCCTTTTTAATCGATTGTGAAACAAAATCTAAACGACATAATAAAAAGTCAACCGCACCACGGATTCCCAGACAGTCTCCCACACTGGTACTAGCGAGGCCTTAAGCTGTGTAACTTCTGCGATCTGACGAGAGCAGGGACATTCAGCTTAGAATGGCCATTGACATTAAATGCTTTAATTCATAGTCCTTTTTAATCGATTGTGAAACAAAATCTAAACGACATAATAAAAATTCAACCGCACCACGGATTCCAAGACAGTCTCCCACACTGGTACTAGCGAGGCCTTAAGCTGTGTAACTTCTGCGATCTGACGAGAGCAGGCACATTCAGCTTAGAATGGCCATTGACGTTAAATGCTTTAATCCATAGTCCTATTTAATCTATTGTGAAACAAAATCTAAACGACATAATAAAAAGTCAACCACACCACGGATTCCCAGACAGTCTCCCACACTGGTACTAGCGAGGCGTTAAGCTGTGTAACTTCTGAGATCTAACGAGAGCAGGCACATTCAGCTTAGAATGGCCATTGACATTAAATGCTTTAATCCATAGTCCTTTTTAATCGATTGTGAAACAAAATCTAAACGACATAATAAAAAGTCAACCGCACCACGGATTCCCAGACAGTCTCCCACACTGGTACTAACGAGGCCTTAAGCTGAGTAACTTCTGCGATCTGACGAGAGCAGGCACATTCAGCTTAGAATGGCCATTGCCATTAAAAGCCTTAATCCATAGTCCTATTTAATCTATTGTGAAACAAAATCTAAACAACTTAATAAAAAGTCAACCACACCACGGATTCCCAGACAGACTCCCACACTGGTACTAGCGAGGCCTTAAGCTGTGTAACTTCTGCGATCTGACGAGAGCAGGCACATTCAGATTAGAATGGCCATTGACATTAAATGCCTTAATCCATAGTCCTATTTAATCTATTGTGAAACAAAATCTAAACAACATAATAAAAAGTCAACCGCTCCACGGATTCCCAGACAGTCTCCCACACTGGTACTAGCGAGGCCTTAAGCTGTGTAACTTCTGCGATCTGACGAGAGCAGGGACATTCAGCTTAGAATGGCCATTGACATTAAATGCTTAATCCATAGTCCTATTTAATCGATTGTGAAACAAAATCTAAACGACATAATAAAAAGTCAACCGCACCACGGATTCCCAGACAGTCTCCAACACTGGTACTAGCGAGGCCTTAAGCTGTGTAACTTCTTCGTTCTGACGAGAGCAGGCACATTCAGCTTAGAATGGCCATTGACGTTAAATGCTTTAATCCATAGTCCTATTTAATCTATTGTGAAACAAAATCTAAACGACATAATAAAAAGGCAACCGCACCACGGATTCCCAGACAGTCTCCCACACTGGTACTAGCAAGGCCTTAAGCTGTGTAACTTCTGCGATCTGACGAGAGCAGGCACATTCAGCTTAGAATGGCCATTGACATTAAATGCTTTTCATCCATAGTCCTTTTTAATTGATTGTGAAACAAAATCTAAACGACATAATAAAAATTCAACCGCACCACGGATTCCCAGACAGTCTCCCACACTGGTACTAGCGAGGCGTTAAGCTGTGTAACTTCTGCGATCTAACGAGAGCAGGCACATTCAGCTTAGAATTGCCATTGCCATTGACATTAAATGCTTTAATCCATAGTCCTTTTTAATCGATTGTGAAACAAAATCTAAACGACATAATAAAAAGTCAACCGCACCACGGATTCCCAGACAGTCTCCCACACTAGTACTAGCGAGGCCTTAAGCTGTGTAACTTCTGCGAACTGACGAGAGCAGGTACATTCAGCTTAGAATGGCCATTGACATTAAAAGCCTTAATCCATAGTCCTATTTCATCTATTGTGAAACAAAATCTAAACAACATAAAAAAATGTCAACCGCACCACGGATTCCCAGACAGTCTCCCACACTGGTACTAGCGAGGCCTTAAGCTGTGTAACTTCTGCGATCTGACGAGAGCAGGCACATTCAGCTTAGAATGGCCATTGACGTTAAATGCTTTAATCCATAGTCCTATTTAATCTATTGTGAAACAAAATCTAAACGACATAATAAAAAGTCAACCACACCACGGATTCCCAGACAGTCTCCCACACTGGTACTAGCGAGGCGTTAAGCTGTGTAACTTCTGCGATCTAACGAGAGCAGGCACATTCAGCTTAGAATGGCCATTGACATTAAATGCTTTAATCCATAGTCCTTTTTAATCGATTGTGAAACAAAATCTAAACGACATAATAAAAAGTCAACCGCACCACGGATTCCCAGACAGTCTCCCACACTGGTACTAACGAGGCCTTAAGCTGTGTAACTTCTGCGATCTGACGAGAGCTGGCACATTCAGCTTAGAATGGCCATTGCCATTAAAAGCCTTAATCCATAGTCCTATTTAATCTATTGTGAAACAAAATCTAAACAACATAATAAAAAGTCAACCGCACCACGGATTCCCAGACAGTCTCCCACACTGGTAATAGCGAGGCCTTAAGCTGTGTAACTTCTGCGATCTGACGAGAGCAGGCACATTCAGCTTAGAATGGCCATTGACATTAAATGCTTTAATCCATAGTCCTTTTTAATCGATTGTGAAACAAAATCTAAACGATATAATAAAAAGTCAACCGCACCACGGATTCCCAGACAGTCTCCCACACTGGTACTAGCGAGGCCTTAAGCTGTGTAACTTCTGCGATCTGACGAGAGCAGGTACATTCAGCTTAGAATGGCCATTGACATTAAAAGCCTTAATCCATAGTCCTATTTAATCTATTGTGAAACAAAATCTAAACAACATAATAAAAAGTCAACCGCACCACGGATTCACAGACAGTCTCCCACACTGGTACTAGCGAGGCCTTAAGCTGTGTAACTTCTGCGATCTGACGAGAGCAGGGACATTCAGCTTAGAATGGCCATTGACATTAAATGCTTTAATCCATAGTCCTTTTTAATCGATTGTGAAACAAAATCTAAACGACATAATAAAAATTCAACCGCACCACGGATTCCCAGACAGTCTCCCACACTGGTACTAGCGAGGCCTTAAGATGTGTAACTTCTGCGATCTGACGAGAGCAGGCACATTCAGCTTAGAATGGCCATTGACGTTAAATGCTTTAATCCATAGTCCTATTTAATCTATTGTGAAACAAAATCTAAACGACATAATAAAAAGTCAACAACACCACGGATTCCCAGACAGTCTCCCACACTGGTACTAGCGAGGCGTTAAGCTGTGTAACTTCTGCGATCTAACGAGAGCAGGCACATTCAGCTTAGAATGGCCATTGACATTAAATGCTTTAATCCATAGTCCTTTTTAATCGATTGTGAAACAAAATCTAAACGACATAATAAAAAGTCAACGGCACCACGGATTCCCAGACAGTCTCCCACACTGGTACTAACGAGGCCTTAAGCTGTGTAACTTCTGCGATCTGACGAGAGCAGGCACATTCAGCTTAGAATGGCCATTGACATTAAGAGCCTTAATCCATAGTCCTATTTAATCTATTGTGAAACAAAATCTAAACAACATTATAAAAGTCAACCGCACCACGGATTCCCAGACAGTCTCCCACACTGGTACTAGCGAGGCCTTAAGCTGTGTAACTTCTGCGATCTGACGAGAGCAGGCACATTCAGCTTAGAATGGCCATTGACATTAAATGCTTTAATCCATAGTCCTTTTTAATCGATTGTGAAACAAAATCTAAACGACATAATAAAAAGTCAACCGCACCACGGATTCCCAGACAGTCTCCCACACTGGTACTAACGAGGCCTTAAGCTGTGTAACTTCTGCGATCTGACGAGAGCAGGCACATTCAGCTTAGAATGGCCATTGCCATTAAAAGCCTTAATCCATAGTCCTATTTAATCTATTGTGAAACAAAATCTAAACAACATAATAAAAAGTCAACCGCACCAAGGATTCCCAGACAGTCTCCCACACTAGTACTAGCGAGGCCTTAAGCTGTGTAACTTCTGCGATCTGACGAGAGCAGGCACATTCAGCTTAGAATGGCCATTGACATTAAATGTTTAATCCATAGTCCTTTTTAATCGATTGTGAAACAAAATCTAAACGACATAATAAAAATTCTACCGCACCACGGATTCCCAGACAGTCTCCAACACTGGTACTAGCGAGGCCTTAAGCTGTGTAACTTCTGTGTTCTGATGAGAGCAGGCACATTCAGCTTAGAATGGCCATTGACGTTAAATGCTTTAATCCATAGTCCTATTTAATCTATTGTGAAACAAAATCTAAACGACATAATAAAAAGTCAACCGCACCACGGATTTCCAGACAGTCTCCCACACTGGTACTAGCAAGGTCTTAAGCTGTGTAACTTCTGCGATCTGACGAGAGCAGGCACATTCAGCTTAGAATGGCCATTGACATTAAATGTTTTAATCCATAGTCCTTTTTAATTGATTGTGAAACAAAATCTAAACGACATAATAAAAATTCAACCGCACCACGGATTCCCAGACAGTCTCCCACACTGGTACTAGCGAGGCCTTAAGCTGTGTAACTTTTGCGATCTGACGAGAGCAGGCACATTCAGCTTAGAATGGCCATTGACAATAATTGCTTTAATCCATAGTCCTTTTTAATCGATTGTGAAACAAAATCTAAACGACATAATAAAAAGTCAACCGCACCACGGATTCCCAAACAGTCTCCCACACTGGTACTAGCGAGGCCTTAAGCTGTGTAATTTCTGCGATCTGACGAGAGCAGGGACATTCAGCTTAGAATCGCCATTGACATTAAATGCTTTAATCCATAGTCCTTTTTAATCGATTGTGAAACAAAATCTAAACGACATAATAAAAATTCAACCGCACCACGGATTCCCAGACAGTCTCCCACACTGATACTAGCGAGGCCTTAAGCTGTGTAACTTCTGCGATCTAACGAGAGCAGGCACATTCAGCTTAGAATGGCCATTGACATTAAATGCTTTAATCCATAGTCCTATTTAATCTATTGTGAAACTAAATCTTAACGACATAATAAAAAGTCAACCACACCACGGATTCCCAGACAGTCTCCCACACTGGTACTAGCGAGGCCTTAAGCTGTGTAACTTCTGCGATCTGACGAGAGCAGGCACATTCAGCTTAGAATGGCCATTGACGTTAAATGCTTTAATCCATAGTCCTATTTAATCTATTGTGAAACAAAATCTAAACGACATAATAAGAAGTCAACCGCACCACGGATTCCCAGACAGTCTCCCACACTGGTACTAGCGAGGCCTTAAGCTGTGTAACTTCTGCGATCTGACGAGGGCAGGGACATTCAGCTTAGAATGGCCATTGACATCAAATGCTTTAATCCATAGTCCTTTTTAATCGATTGTGAAACAAAATCTAAACGACATAATAAAAATTCAACCACACCACGGATTCCCAGACAGTCTCCCACACTGGTACTAGCGAGGCCTTAAGCTGTGTAACTTCTGCGATCTGACGAGAGCAGGCACATTCAGCTTAGAATGGCCATTGACGTTAAATGCTTTAATCCATAGTCCTATTTAATCTATTGTGAAACAAAATGTAAACGACATAATAAAAAGTCAACCGCACCACGGATTCCCAGACAGTCTCCCACACTGGTACTAGCGAGGCCTTAAGCTGTGTAACTTCTGCGATCTAACGAGAGCAGGCACATTCAGCTTAGAATGGCCATTGACATTAAATGCTTTAATCCATAGTCCTTTTTAATCGATTGTGAAACAAAATCTAAACGACATAATAAAAATTCAACCGCACCACAGATTCCCAGACAGTCTCCCACACTGGTACTAGCGAGGCCTTAAGCTGTGTAACTTCTGCGATCTGACGAGAGCAGGCACATTCAGCTTAGAATGGCCATTGACGTTAAATGCTTTAATCCATAGTCCTATTTAATCTATTGTGAAACTAAATCTTAACGACATAATAAAAAGTCAACCACACCACGGATTCCCAGACAGTCTCCCACACTGGTACTAGTGAGGCGTTAAGCTGTGTAACCACTGCGATCTAACGAGAGCAGGCACATTCAGCTTAGAATTGCCATTGCCGTTGACATTAATTGCTTTAATCCATAGTCCTTTTTAATCGATTGTGAAACAAAATCTAAACGACATAATAAAAAGTCAACCGCACCACGGATTCCCAGACAGTCTCCCACACTAGTACTAGCGAGGCCTTAAGCTGTGTAACTTCTGCGATCTGACGAGAGCAGGCACATTCAGCTTAGAATGGCCATTGACATTAAATGCTTTAATCCATAGTCCTATTTAATCTATTGTGAAACAAAATCTAAACGACATAATAAAAAGTCAACCACACCACGGATTCCCAGACAGTCTCCCACACTGGTACTAGCGAGGCGTTAAGCTGTGTAACTTCTGCGATCTAACGAGAGCAGGCACATTCAGCTTAGAATGGCCATTGACATAAAATGCTTTAATCCATAGTCCTTTTTAATCGATTGTGAAACAAAATCTAAACGACATAATAAAAAGTCAACCGCACCACGGATTCCCAGACAGTCTCCCACACTGGTACTAACGAGGCCTTAAGCTGTGTAACTTCTGCGATCTGACGAGAGCAGGCACATTCAGCTTAGAATGGCCATTGCCATTAAAAGCCTTAATCCATAGTCATATTTAATCTATTGTGAAACAAAATCTAAACAACATAATAAAAAGTCAACCGCACCGCGGATTCCCAGACAGTCTCCCACACTGGTACTAGCGAGGCCTTAAGCTGTGTAACTTCTGCGATCTGACGAGAGCAGGCACATTCAGCTTAGAATGGCCATTGACATTAAATGCTTTAATCCATAGTCCTTTTTAATCGATTGTGAAACAAAATCTAAACAACATAATAAAAAGTCAACCGCACCACGGATTCCCAGACAGTCTCCCACACTAGTACTAGCGAGGCCTTAAGCTGTGTAACTTCTGCGATCTGGCGAGAGCAGGCACATTCAGCTTAGAATGGCCATTGACATTAAATGCTTAATCCATAGTCCTTTTTAATCGATTGTGAAACAAAATCTAAACGACATAATAAAAATTCTACCGCACCACGGATTCCCAGACAGTCTCCAACACTGGTACTAGCGAGGCCTTAAGCTGTGTAACTTCTGCGTTCTGACGAGAGCAGGCAAATTCAGCTTAGAATGGCCATTGACGTTAAATGCTTAATCCATAGTCCTTTTTAATCGATTGTGAAACAAAATCTAAACGACATAATAAAAAGTCAACCGCACCACGGATTCCCAGACAGTCTCCCACACTGGTACTAGCGAGGCCTTAAGCTGTGTAATTTCTGCGATCTGACGAGAGCAGGGACATTCAGCTTAAAATGGCCATTGACATTAAATGCTTTAATCCATAGTCCTTTTTAATCGATTGTGAAACAAAATCTAAACGACATAATAAAAATTCAACCGCACCACGGATTCCCAGACAGTCTCCCACACTAATACTAGCGAGGCCTTAAGCTGTGTAACTTCTGCGATCTGACGAGAGCAGGCACATTCAGCTTAGAATGGCCATTGACGTTAAATGCTTTAATCCATAGTCCTATTTAATCTATTGTGAAACTAAATCTTAACGACATAATAAAAAGTCAACCACACCACGGATTCCCAGACAGTCTCCCACACTGGTACTAGCGAGGCCTTAAGCTGTGTAACTTCTGCGATCTGACGAGAGCAGGGACATTCATCTTAGAATGGCCATTGACATTCAATGCTTTAATCCATAGTCCTTTTTAATCGATTGTGAAACAAAATCTAAACGACATAATAAAAAGTCAACCGCACCACGGATTCCCAGACAGTCTCTCACACTGGTACTAGCGAGGCCTTAAGCTGTGTAACTTCTGCGATCTGACGAGAGCAGGGACATTCATCTTAGAATGGCCATTGACATTAAATGCTTTAATCCATAGTCCTTTTTAATCGATTGTGAAACAAAATCTAAACGACATAATAAAAATTCAACCGCACCACGGATTCCCAGACAGTCTCCCACACTGGTACTAGCGAGGCCTTAAGCTGTGTAACTTCTGCGATCTGACGAGAGCAGGCACATTCAGCTTAGAATGGCCATTGACGTTAAATGCTTTAATCCATAGTCCTATTTAATCTATTGTGAAACAAAATCTAAACGACATAATAAAAAGTCAACTGCACCACGGATTCCCAGACAGTCTCCCACACTGGTACTAGCGAGGCGTTAAGCTGCGTAACTTCTGCGATCTAACGAGAGCAGGCACATTCAGCTTAGAATGGCCATTGACATTCAATGCTTTAATCCATAGTCCTTTTTAATCGATTGTGAAACAAAATCTAAACGACATAATAAAAAGTCAACCGCACCACGGATTCCCAGACAGTCTCCCACACTGGTACTAGCGAGGCCATAAGCTGTGTAACTTCTGCGCTCTGACGAGAGCAGGCACATTCAGCTTAGAATGGCCATTGACATCAAAAGCCTTAATCCATAGTCCTATTTAATCTATTGTGAAACAAAATCTAAACAACATAATAAAAAGTCAACCGTACCACGGATTCACAGACAGTCTCCCACACTGGTACTAGCGAGGCCTTAAGCTGTGTAACTTCTGCGATCTGACGAGAGCAGGCACATTCAGCTTAGAATGGCCATTGACATTAAATCCTTTAATCCATAGTCCTTTTTAATCGATTGTGAAACAAAATCTAAACGACATAATAAAAAGTCAACCGCACCACGGATTCCCAGACAGTCTCCCACACTGGTACTAGCGAGGCCTTAAGCTGTGTAACTTCTGCGATCTGACGACAGCAGGGACATTCAGCTTAGAATGGCCATTGACATTAAATGCTTTAATCCATAGTCCTTTTTAATCGATTGTGAAACAAAATCTAAACGACATAATAAAAAGTCAACCGCACCACGGATTCCCAGACAGTCTCCCACACTGGTACTAGCGAGGCGTTAAGCTGTGTAACTTCTGCGATCTAACGAGAGCAGGCACATCCAGCTTAGAATGGCCATTGACATTAAATGTTTTAATCCATAGTCCTTTTTAATCGATTGTGAAACAAAATCTAAACGACATAATAAAAAGTCAACCGCACCACGGATTCCCAGACAGTCTCCCACACTGGTACTAGCGAGGCCTTAAGCTGTGTAACTTCTGCGATCTGACGAGAGCAGGGACATTCAGCTTAGAATGGCCATTGACATTAAATGCTTTAATCCATAGTCCTTTTTAATCGATTGTGAAACAAAATCTAAACGACATAATAAAAATTCAACCGCACCACGGATACCCAGACAGTCTCCCACACTGGTACTAGCGAGGCCTTAAGCTGTGTAACGTCTGCGATCTGACGAGAGCAGGGACATTCAGCTTAGAATGGCCATTGACATTAAATGCTTTAATCCATAGTCCTTTTTAATCGATTGTGAAACAAAATCTAAACGACATAATAAAAATTCAACCGCACCACGGATTCCCAGACAGTCTACCACACTGGTACTAGCGAGGCCTTAAGCTGTGTAACTTCTGCGTTCTGACGAGAGCAGGCACATTCAGCTTAGAATGGCCATTGACGTTAAATGCTTTAATCCATAGTCCTATTTAATCTATTGTGAAACAAAATCTAAACGCCATAATAAAAAGTCAACCGCACCACGGATTCCCAGACAGTCTCCCACACTGGTACTAGCGAGGCCTTAAGCTGTGTAACTTCTGCGATCTGACGAAAGCAGGCACATTCAGCTTAGAATGGCCATTGACATTAAATGCTTTAATCCATAGTCATTTTTAATCGATTGTGAAACAAAATCTAAACGACATAATAAAAAGGCAACCGCACCACGGATTCCCAGACAGTCTCCCACACTGGTACTAGCAAGGCCTTAAGCTGTGTAACTTCTGCGTTCTGACGAGAGCAGGCACATTCAGCTTAGAATGGCCATTGACGTTAAATGCTTTAATCCATAGTCCTTTTTAATCGATTGTGAAACAAAATCTAAACGACATAATAAAAATTCAACCGCACCACGGATTCCTAGACAGTCTCCCACACTGGTACTAGCGAGGCCTTAAGCAGTGTAACTTTTGCGATCTGACGAGAGCAGGCACATTCAGCTTAGAATGGCCATTGACATTAAATGCTTTAATCCATAGTCCTTTTTAATCGATTGTGAAACAAAATCTAAACGACATAATAAAAAGTCAACAGCACCACGGATTCCCAGACAGTCTCCCACACTGGTACTAGCGAGGCCTTAAGCTGTGTAACTTCTGCGATCTGACGAGAGCAGGGACATTCAGCTTAGAATGGCCATTGACGTTAAATGCTTTAATCCATAGTCCTTTTTAATCGATTGTGAAACAAAATCTAAACGACATAATAAAAATTCAACCGCACAACGGATTCCGAGACAGTCTCCCACACTGGTACTAGCGAGGCCTTAAGCTGTGTAACTTCTGCGATCTGACGAGAGCAGGGACATTCAGCTTAGAATGGCCATTGACGTTAAATTCTTTAATCCATAGTCCTTTTTAATCGATTGTGAAACAAAATCTAAACGACATAATAAAAATTCAACCGCACCACGGATTCCCAGACAGTCTCCCACAATAGTACTAGCGAGGCCTTAAGCTGTGTAACTTCTGCGATCTGACGAGAGAAGGCACATTCAGCTTAGAATGGCCATTGACATTAAATGCTTTAATCCATAGTCCTTTTTAATCGATTGTGAAACAAAATCTAAACGACATAATAAAAAGTCAACCGCACCACGGATTCACAGACAGTCTCCCACACTGGTACTAGCGAGGGCTTAAGCTGTGTAATTTCTGCGTTCTGACGAGAGCAGGCACATTCAGCTTAGAATGGCCATTTACGTTAAATGCTTTAATCCATAGTCCTATTTAATCTATTGTGAAACAAAATCTAAACGACATAATAAAAAGTCAACCGCACCACGGATTCCCAGACAGTCTCCCACACTGGTACTAGCGAGGCCTTAAGCTGTGTAATTTCTGCGATCTGGCGAGAGCAGGCACATTCAGCTTAGAATGGCCATTGACATTAAATGCTTTAATCCATAGTCCTTTTTAATCGATTGTGAAACAAAATCTAAACGACATAATAAAAAGTCAACCGCACCACGGATTCCCAGACAGTCTCCCACACTGGTACTAGCGAGGACTTAAGCTGTGTAACTTCTGCGATCTGACGAGAGCAGGCACATTCAGCTTAGAATGGCCATTGACATTAAAGGCTTTAATCCATAGTCCTTTTTAATCGATTGTGAAACAAAATCTAAACGACATAATAAAAAGTCAACCGCACCACGGATTCCCAGACAGTCTCCCACACTGGTACTAGCGAGGCCTTAAGCTGTGTAACTTCTGCGATCTGACGAGAGCAGGCACATTCAGCTTAGAATGGCCATTGACATTAAAAGCATTAATCCATAGTCCTATTTAATCTATTGTGAAACAAAATCTAAACAACATAATAAAAAGTCAACTGCACCACGGATTCCCAGACAGTCTCCCACACTGGTACTAGCCAGGCCTTAAGCTGTGTAACTTCTGCGATCTGACGAGAGCAGGGACATTCAGCTTAGAATGGCCATTGACGTTAAATTCTTTAATCCATAGTCCTTTTTAATCGATTGTGAAACAAAATCTAAACGACATAATAAAAATGCAACCGCACCACGGATTCCCAGACAGTCTCCCACACTGGTACTAGCGAGGCCTTAAGCTGTGTAACTTCTGCGTTCTGACTAGAGCAGGCACATTCAGCTTAGAATGGCCATTGACGTCAAATGCTTTAATCCATAGTCCTTTTTAATCGATTGTGAAACAAAATCTAAACGACATAATAAAAATTCAACCGCACCACGGATTCCCAGACAGTCTCCCACACTGGTACTAGCAAGGCCTTAAGCTGTGTAACTTCTGCGTTCTGACTAGAGCAGGCACATTCAGCTTAGAATGGCCATTGACGTTAAATGCTTTAATCCATAGTCCTATTTAATCTATTGTGAAACAAAATCTAAACGACATAATAAAAAGTCAACCGCACCACGGATTCCCAGACAGTCTCCCACACTGGTACTAGCGAGGCCTTAAGCTGTGTAACTTCTGCGATCTGACGAGAGCAGGGACATTCAGCTTAGAATGACCATTGACGTTAAATTCTTTAATCCATAGTCCTTTTTAATCGATTGTGAAACAAAATCTAAACGACATAATAAAAATTCAACCATACCACGGATTCCCAGACAGTCTCCCACACTGGTACTAGCGAGGCCTTAAGCTGTGTAACTTCTGCGTTCTGACTAGAGCAGGTACATTCAGCTTAGAATGGCCATTGACGTTTAATGCTTTAATCCATAGTCCTATTTAATCTATTGTGAAACAAAATCTAAACGACATAATAAAAAGTCAACCGCACCACGGATTCCCAGACAGTCTCCCACACTAGTACTAGCGAGGCCTTAAGCTGTGTAACTTCTGCGATCTGACGAGAGAAGGCACATTCAGCTTAGAATGGCCATTGACATTAAATGCTTTAATCCATAGTCCTTTTTAATCGATTGTGAAACAAAATCTAAACGACATAATAAAAAGTCAACCGCACCACGGATTCACAGACAGTCTCCCACACTGGTACTAGCGAGGCCTTAAGCTGTGTAACTTCTGCGATCTGACGAGAGAAGGCACATTCAGCTTAGATTGGCCATTGACATTAAATGCTTTAATCCATAGTCCTATTTAATCTATTGTGAAACAAAATCTAAACGACATAATAAAAAGTCAACCGCACCACGGATTCCCAGACAGTCTCCCACACTGGTACTAGCGAGGCGTTAAGCTGTGTAACTTCTGCGATCTAACGAGGGCAGGCACATATAGCTTAGAATGGCCATTGACGTTAAATGCTTTAATCCATAGTCCTATTTAATCTATTGTGAAACAAAATCTAAACGACATAATAAAAGTCAACCGCACCACAGATTCACAGACAGTCTCCCACACTGGTACTAGCGAGGCCTTAAGCTGTGTAACTTCTGCGATCTGACGAGAGCAGGCACATTCAGCTTAGAATGGCCATTGATGTTAAATGCTTTAATCCATAGTCCTATTTAATCTATTGTGAAACAAAATCTAAACGACATAATAAAAAGTCAACCGCACCACGGATTCCCAGACAGTCTCCCACACTGGTACTAGCGAGGCCTTAAGCTGTGTAACTTCTGCGATCTGACGAGAGCAGGCACATTCAGCTTAGAATGGCCATTGACGTTAAATGCTTTAATCCATAGTCCTATTTAATCTATTGTGAAACAAAATCTAAACGACATAATAAAAAGTCAACCGCACCACGGTTTCACAGACAGTCTCCCACACTGGTACTAGCGAGGCCTTAAGCTGTGTAACTTCTGCGTTCTGACGAGAGCTGGCACATTCAGCTTAGAATGGCCATTGACGTTAAATGCTTTAATCCATAGTCCTATTTAATCTATTGTGAAACAAAATCTAAACGACATAATAAAAAGTCAACCGCACCACGGATTCCCAGACAGTCTCCCACACTGGTACTAGCGAGGCCTTAAGCTGTGTAACTTCTGCGATCTGACGAGAGCAGGCACATTCAGCTTAGAATGGCCATTGACATTAAATGCTTTAATCCATAGTCCTTTTTAATCGATTGTGAAACAAAATCTAAACGACATAATAAAAAGTCAACCGCACCACGGATTCCCAGACAGTCTCCCACACTGGTACTAGCGAGGCCTTATGCTGTGTAACTTCTGCGATCTGACGAGAGCAGGCACATTCAGCTTAGAATGGCCATTGACATTAAATGCTTTAATCCATAGTCCTTTTTAATCGATTGTGAAACAAAATCTAAACGACATAATAAAAAGTCAACCGCACCACGGATTCCCAGACAGTCTCCCACACTGGTACTAGCGAGGCCTTAAGCTGTGTAACTTCTGCGATCTGACGAGAGCAGGGACATTCAGCTTAGAATGGCCATTGACATTAAATGCTTTAATCCATAGTCCTTTTTAATCGATTGTGAAACAAAATCTAAACGACATAATAAAAATTCAACCGCTCCACGGATTCCCAGACAGTCTCCCACACTGGTACTAGCGAGGCCTTAAGCTGTGTTACTTCTGCAATCTGACGAGAGCAGGGACATTCAGCTTAGAATGGCCATTGACATTAAATGCTTTAATCCATAGTCCTTTTTAATCGATTGTGAAACAAAATCTAAACGACATAATAAAAAGTTAACCGCACCACGGATTCCCAGACAGTCTCCCACACTGGTACTAGGGAGGCGTTAAGCTGTGTAACTTCTGCGATCTAACGAGAGCAGGCACATTCAGCTTAGAATGGCCATTGACATTAAATGCTTTAATCCATAGTCCTTTTTAATCGATTGTGAAACAAAATCTAAACGACATAATAAAAAGTCAACCGCACCACGGATTCCCAGACAGTCTCCCACACTGGTACTAGCGAGGCGTTAAGCTGTGTAACTTCTGCGATCTGACGAGAGCAGGGACATTCAGCTTAGAATGGCCATTGACATTAAAGGCTTTAATCCATAGTCCTTTTTAATCGATTGTGAAACAAAATCTAAACGACTTAATAAAAACTCAACCGCACCACAGATTCCCAGACAGTCTCCCACACTGGTACTAGCGAGGCGTTAAGCTGTGTAACTTCTGCGTTCGGACGAGAGCAGGCACATTCAGCTTAGAATGGCCATTGACGTTAAATGCTTTAATCCATAGTCATATTTAATCTATTGTGAAACAAAATCTAAACGACATAATAAAAAGTCAACCGCACCACGGATTCCCAGACAGTCTACCACACTGGTACTAGCGAGGCGTTAAGCTGTGTAACTTCTGCGCTCTAGCGAGAGCAGGCACATTCAGCTTAGAATGGCCATTGACTTTAAATGCTTTAACCCATAGTCCTTTTTAATCGATTGTGAAACAAAATCTAAACGACATAATAAAAAGTCAACCACACCACGGATTCCCAGACAGTCTCCCACACTGGTACTAGCGAGGCCTTAAGCTGTGTAACTTCTGCGATCTGACGAGAGCAGGCACATTCAGCTTAGAATGGCCATTGACATTAAAAGCTTTAATCCATAGTCCTATTTAATCTATTGTGAAACAAAATCTAAACATAATAAAAAGTCAACCGCACCACGGATTCCCAGACAGTCTCCCACACTGGTACTAGCGAGGACTTAAGCTATGTAACTTCTGCGTTCTGACGAGAGCAGGCACTGACGTTAAATGCTTTAATCCATAGTCCTTTTTAATCGATTGTGAAACAAAATCTAAACGACATAATAAAAAGTCAACCGCACCACGGATTCCCAGACAGTCTCCCACACTGGTACTAGCGAGGCCTTAAGCTGTGTAATTTCTGCGATCTGACAAGAGCAGGCACATTCAGCTTAGAATGGCCATTGACATTAAATGCTTTAATCCATAGTCCTTTTTAATCGATTGTGAAACAAAATCTAAACGACATAATAAAAAGTCAATAACACCACGGATTCCCAGACAGTCTCCCACACTGGTACTAGCGAGGCCTTAAGCTGTGTAACTTCTGCGATCTAACGAGAGCAGGCACATTCAGCTTAGAATGGCCATTGACATTAAATGCTTTAATCCATAGTCCTTTTTAATCGATTGTGAAACAAAATCTAAACGACATAATAAAAAGTCAACCGCACCACGGATTCCCAGACAGTCTCCCACACTGGTACTAGCGAGGCGTTAAGCTGTGTAACTTCTGCGATCTGACGAGAGCAGGGACATTCAGCTTAGAATGGCCATTGACATTAAAGGCTTTAATCCATAGTCCTTTTTAATCGATTGTGAAACAAAATCTAAACGACTTAATAAAAACTCAACCGCACCACAGATTCCCAGACAGTCTCCCACACTGGTACTAGCGAGGCGTTAAGCTGTGTAACTTCTGCGTTCGGACGAGAGCAGGCACATTCAGCTTAGAATGGCCATTGACGTTAAATGCTTTAATCCATAGTCATATTTAATCTATTGTGAAACAAAATCTAAACGACATAATAAAAAGTCAACCGCACCACGGATTCCCAGACAGTCTACCACACTGGTACTAGCGAGGCGTTAAGCTGTGTAACTTCTGCGCTCTAGCGAGAGCAGGCACATTCAGCTTAGAATGGCCATTGACTTTAAATGCTTTAACCCATAGTCCTTTTTAATCGATTGTGAAACAAAATCTAAACGACATAATAAAAAGTCAACCACACCACGGATTCCCAGACAGTCTCCCACACTGGTACTAGCGAGGCCTTAAGCTGTGTAACTTCTGCGATCTGACGAGAGCAGGCACATTCAGCTTAGAATGGCCATTGACATTAAAAGCTTTAATCCATAGTCCTATTTAATCTATTGTGAAACAAAATCTAAACATAATAAAAAGTCAACCGCACCACGGATTCCCAGACAGTCTCCCACACTGGTACTAGCGAGGACTTAAGCTATGTAACTTCTGCGTTCTGACGAGAGCAGGCACTGACGTTAAATGCTTTAATCCATAGTCCTTTTTAATCGATTGTGAAACAAAATCTAAACGACATAATAAAAAGTCAACCGCACCACGGATTCCCAGACAGTCTCCCACACTGGTACTAGCGAGGCCTTAAGCTGTGTAATTTCTGCGATCTGACAAGAGCAGGCACATTCAGCTTAGAATGGCCATTGACATTAAATGCTTTAATCCATAGTCCTTTTTAATCGATTGTGAAACAAAATCTAAACGACATAATAAAAAGTCAATAACACCACGGATTCCCAGACAGTCTCCCACACTGGTACTAGCGAGGCCTTAAGCTGTGTAACTTCTGCGATCTGACGAGAGCAGGGACATTCATCTTAGAATGGCCATTGACATTAAATGCCTTAATCCATAGTCCTTTTTAATCGATTGTGAAACAAAATCTAAACGACATAATAAAAATTCAACCGCACAACGGATTCCGAGACAGTCTCCCACACTGGTACTAGCGAGGCCTTAAGCTGGGTAACTTCTGCGATCTGACGAGAGCAGGCACATTCAGCTTAGAATGGCCATTGACGTTAAATGATTTAATCCATAGTCCTATTTAATCTATTGTGAAACAAAATCTAAACGACATAATAAAAAGTCAACCGCACCACGGATTCCCAGACAGTCTCCCACACTGGTACTAGCGAGGCCTTAAGCTGTGTAACTTCTGCGATCTGACGAGAGCAGGCACATTCAGCTTAGAATGGCCATTGACATTAAAAGCCTTAATCCATAGTCCTATTTAATCTATTGTGAAACAAAATCTAAACAACATAATAATAAGTCAACCGCACCACGCATTCCCAGACAGTCTCCCACACGGGTACCAGCGAAGCCTTAAGCTGTGTAACTTCTGCGATCTGACGAGAGCAGGCACATTCAGCTTAGAATGGCCATTGACGTTAAATGATTTAATCCATAGTCCTATTTAATCTATTGTGAAACAAAATCTAAACGACATAATAAAAAGTCAACCTCACCACAGATTCCCAGACAGTCTCCCACACTGGTACTAGCGAGGCCTTAAGCTGTGTAACTTCTGCGTTCGGACGAGAGCAGGCACATTCAGCTTAGAATGGCCATTGACGTTAAATGCTTTAATCCATAGTCCTATTTAATCTATTGTGAAACAAAATCTAAACGACATAATAAAAAGTTAACCGCACCACGGATTCCCAGACAGTCTCCCACACTGGCACTAGCGAGGCGTTAAGCTGTGTAACTTCTGCGTTCTAACGAGAGCAGGCACATTCAGCTTAGAATGGCCATTGACTTTAAATGCTTTAATCCATAGTCCTTTTTAATCGATTGTGAAACAAAATCTAAACGACATAATAAAAAGTCAACCGCACCACGGATTTCCAGACAGTCTCCCACACTGGTACTAGCGAGGCCTTAAGCTGTGTAACTTCTGCGATCTGACGAGAGCAGGCACATTCAGCTTAGAATGGCCATTGACATTAAAAGCCTTAATCCATAGTCCTATTTAATCTATTGTGAAACAAAATCTAAACAACATAATAAAAATTCAACCGCACCACGGATTCCCAGACAGTCTCCCACACTGGTACTAACGAGGACTTAAGCTATGTAACTTCTGCGTTCTGACGAGAGCAGGCACATTCAGCTTAGAATGGCCATTGACGTTAAATGCTTTAATCCATAGTCCTTTTTAATCGATTGTGAAACAAAATCTAAACGACATAATAAAAAGTCTACCGCACCACGGATTCCCAGACAGTCTCCCACACTGGTACTAGCGAGGCCTTAAGCTGTGTAACTTCTGCGTTCGGACGAGAGCAAGCACATTCAGCTTAGAATGGCTATTGACGTTAAATGCTTTAATCCATAGTCCTATTTAATCTATTGTGAAACAATATCTAAACAACATAATAAAAAGTCAACCGCACCACGGATTCCCAGACAGTCTCCCACACTGGTACTAGCGAGGCCTTAAGCTGTGTAACTTCTGCGATCTGAAGAGAGCAGGCACATTCAGCTTAGAATGGCCATTGACATTAAATGCTTTAATCCATAGTCCTTTTTAATCGATTGTGAAACAAAATCTAAACGACATAATAAAAAGTCAACCGCACCACGGATTCCCAGACAGTCTCCCACACTGGTACTAGCGAGGCCTTAAGCTGTGTAACTTCTGCGATCTGACGAGAGCAGGGACATTCAGCTTAGAATGGCCATTGACATTAAATGCTTTAATCCATAGTCCTTTTTAATCGATTGTGAAACAAAATCTAAACGACATAATAAAAATTCAACCGCACCACGGATTCCCAGACAGTCTCCCACACTGGTACTAGCGAGGCGTTAAGCTGTGTAACTTCTGCAATCTGACGAGAGCAGGGACATTCAGCTTAGAATGGCCATTGACATTAAATTCTTTAATCCATAGTCCTTTTTAATCGATTGTGAAACAAAATCTAAACGACATAATAAAAAGTCAACCGCACCACGGATTCCCAGACAGTCTCCCACACTAGTACTAGCGAGGCCTTAAGCTGTGTAACTTCTGCGATCTGACGAGAGCAGGCACATTCAGCTTAGAATGGCCATTGACGGTAAATGCTTTAATCCATAGTCCTATTTAATCTATTGTGAAACAAAATCTAAACGAGATAATAAAAAGTCAACCGCACCACGGATTCCCAGACAGTCTCCCACACTGGTACGAGGGAGGCGTTAAGCTGTGTAACATCTGCGATCTAACGAGGGCAGGCACATTCAGCTTAGAATGGCAATTGACGTTAAATGCTTTAATCCATAGTCCTTTTTAATCGATTGTGAAACAAAAACTAAACGACATAATAAAAAGTCAACCGCACCACGGATTCCCAGACAGTCTCCCACACTGGTAATAGCGAGGCCTTAAGCTGTGTAACTTCTGCGATCTGACGAGAGCAGGCACATTCAGCTTAGAATGGCCATTGACACTAAAAGCTTTAATCCATAGTCCTATTTAATCGATTGTGAAACAAAATCTAAACAACATAATGAAAAGTCAACCGCACTACGGATTCCCAGACAGTCTCCCACACTAATACTAGCGAGGCCTTAAGCTATGTAACTTCTGCGATCTGACGAGAGCAGGCACATTCAGCTTAGAATGGCCATTGACATTAAATGCTTTAATCCATAGTCCTTTTTAATCGATTGTGAAACAAAATCTAAACGACATAATAAAAAGTCAACCGCACCACGGATTCCCAGACAGTCTCCCACACTGGTACTAGCGAGGCCTTAAGCTGTGTAACTTCTGCGTTCTGTCGAGAGCAGGCACATTCAGCTTAGAATGGCCATTGACGTTAAAGGCTTTAATCCATAGTCCTATTTAATCGATTGTGAAACAAAATCTAAACGACATAATAAAAGGTCAACCGCACCACGGATTGCCAGACAGTCTCCCACACTGGTACTAGCGAGGCCTTAAGCTGTGTAACTCCTGCGATCTGACGAGAGCAGGAACATTCAGCTTAGAATGGCCATTGACATTAAATGCTTTAATCCATAGTCCTTTTTAATCGATTGTGAAACAAAATCTAAACGACATAATAAAAAGTCAACTGCACCACGGATTTCCAGACAGTCTCCCACACTGGTACTAGTGAGGCCTTAAGCTGTGTAACTTCTGCGATCTGACGAGAGCAGGGACATTCAGCTTAGAATGGCCATTGACATTAAATGCTTTAATCCATAGTCCTTTTTAATCGATTGTGAAACAAAATCTAAACGACATAATAAAAATTCAACCGCACCACGGATTCCCAGACAGTCTCCCACACTGGTACTAGCGAGGCCTTAAGCTGTGTTACTTCTGCGTTCTGACGAGAGCTGGCACATTCAGCTTAGAATGGCCATTGACGTTAAATGCTTTAATCCATAGTCCTATTTAATCTATTGTGAAACAAAATCTAAACGACATAATAAAAAGTCAACCGCACCACGGATTCCCAGACAGTCTCCCACACTGGTACTAGCGAGGCCTTAAGCTGTGTAATTTCTGCGATCTGACGAGAGCAGGCACATTCAGCTTAGAATGGCCATTGACATTAAATGCTTTAATCCATAGTCCTTTTTAATCGATTGTGAAACAAAATCTAAACGACATAATAAAAAGTCAACCGCACCACGGATTCCCAGACAGTCTCCCACACTGGTACTAGCGAGGCCTTAAGCTGTGTAACTTCTGCGATCTGACAAGAGCAGGCACATTCAGCTTAGAATGGCCATTGACATTAAATGCTTTAATCCATAGTTCTTTTTAATCGATTGTGAAACAAAATCTAAACGACATAATAAAAAGACAACCGCACCACGGATTCCCAGACAGTCTCCCACACTGGTACTAGCGAGGCGTTAAGCTGTGTAACTTCAGCGATCTAACGAGAGCAGGGACATTCAGCTTAGAATGGCCATTGACATTAAAGGCTTTAATCCATAGTCCTTTTTAATCGATTGTGAAACAAAATCTAAACGACATAATAAAAAGTCAACCGCACCACGGATTCCCAGACAGTCTCCCACACTGGTACTAGCGAGGCCTTAAGCTGTGTAACTTCTGCGTTCTGACCAGAGCAGGCACATTCAGCTTAGAATGGCCATTGACATTAAATGCTTTAATCCATAGTCCTATTTAATCTATTGTGAAACAAAATCTAAACGACATAATAAAAAGTCAACCGCACCACGGATTCCCAGACAGTCTCCCACACTGGTACTAGCGAGGCCTTAAGCTGTGTAACTTCTGCGATCTGACGAGAGCAGGCACATTCAGCTTAGAATGGCCATTGACGTTAAATGCTTTAATCCATAGTCCTATTTAATCTATTGTGAAACAAAATCTAAACGACATAATAAAAAGTCAACCGCACCACGGATTCCCAGACAGTCTCCCACACTGGTACTAGCGAGGCCTTAAGCTGTGTAACTTCTGCGATCTGACGAGAGCAGGCACATTCAGCTTAGAATGGCCATTGACATTAAATGCTTTAATCCATAGTCCTTTTTAATCGATTGTGAAACAAAATCTAAACGACATAATAAAAAGTCAACCGCACCACGGATTCCCAGACAGTCTCCCACACTGGTACTAGCTAGGCCTTAAGCTGTGTAACTTCTGCGATCTGACGAAAGCAGGCACATTCAGCTTAGAATGGCCATTGACATTAAATGCTTTAATCCATAGTCCTTTTTAATCGATTGTGAAACAAAATCTAAACGACATAATAAAAAGTCAACCGCACCACGGATTCCCAGACAGTCTCCCACACTGGTACTAGTGAGGCCTTAAGCTGTGTAACTTCAGCGATCTGACGAGAGCAGGCACATTCAGCTTAGAATGGCCATTGACATTAAATGCTTTAATCCATAGTCCTTTTTAATCGATTGTGAAACAAAATCTAAACGACATAATAAAAAGGCAACCGCACCACGGATTCCCAGACAGTCTCCCACACTGGTACTAGCGAGGCCTTAAGCTGTGTAACTTCTGCGATCTGACGAGAGCAGGCACATTCAGCTTAGAATGGCCATTGACATTAAAAGCCTTAATCCATAGTCCTATTTAATCTATTGTGAAACAAAATCTAAACAACATAATAAAAAGTCAACCGCGCCACGGATTCCCAGACAGTCTCCCACACTGGTACTAGGGAGGCCTTAAGCTGTGTAACTTCTGCGATCTGACGAGAGCAGGGACATTCAGCTTAGAATGGCCATTGACATTAAAGGCTTTAATCCATAGTCCTTTTTAATCGATTGTGAAACAAAATCTAAACGACATAATAAAAATTCAACCGCACCACGGATTCCCAGACAGTCTCCCACACTGGTACTAGCGAGGCCTTAAGCTGTGTAACTTCTGCAATCTGACGAGAGCAGGCACATTCAGCTTAGAATTGCCATTGACCTTAAATGCTTTAATCCATAGTCCTTTTTAATCGATTGTGAAACAAAATCTAAACGACATAATAAAAAGTCAACCGCACCACGGATTCCCAGACAGTCTCCCACACTGGTACTAGCGAGGCCTTAAGCTGTGTAATTTCTGCGATCTGACGAGAGCAGGGACATTCAGCTTAGAATGGCCATTGACATTAAATGCTTTAATCCATAGTCCTTTTTAATCGATTGTGAAACAAAATCTAAACGACATAATAAAAATTCAACCACACCACGGATTCCCAGACAGTCTCCCACACTGGTACTAGCGAGGCCTTAAGCTGTGTAACTTCTGCGATCTGACGAGAGCAGGCACATTCAGCTTAGAATGGCCATTGACGTTATATGCTTTAATCCATAGTCCTATTTAATCTATTGTGAAACAAAATCTAAACGACATAATAAAAAGTCAACCACACCACGGATTCCCAGACAGTCTCCCACACTGGTACTAGCGAGGCGTTAAGCTGTGTAACTTCTGCGATCTAACGAGAGCAGGCACATTCAGCTTAGAATGGCCATTGACATTAAATGCTTTAATCCATAGTCCTTTTTAATCGATTGTGAAACAAAATCTAAACGACATAATAAAAAGTCAAACGCACCACGGATTCCCAGACAGTCTCCCACACTGGTACTAGCGAGGCCTTAAGCTGTGTAACTTCTGCGATCTGACGAGAGCAGGCACATTCAGCTTAGAATGGCCTTTGACATTAAAAGCCTTAATCCATAGTCCTATTTAATCTATTGTGAAACAAAATCTAAACAACATACTAAAAAGTCAACCTCACCACGGATTCCCAGACAGTCTCCCACACTGGTACTAAGGAGGCCTTAAGCTGTGTAACTTCTGCGATCTGACGAGAGCAGGGACATTCAGCTTAGAATGGCCATTGACATTAAAGGCTTTAATCCATAGTCCTTTTTAATCGATTGTGAAACAAAATCTAAACGACATAATAAAAAGTCAACCGCACCACGGATTCCCAGACAGTCTCCCACACTGGTACTAGCGAGGCAGTAAGCTGTGTAACTTCTGCGATCTGACGAGAGCAGGCACATTCAGCTTAGAATGACCATTGACATTAAAAGCTTTAATCCATAGTCCTATTTAATCTATTGTGAAACAAAATCTAAACAACATAATAATAAGTCAACCGCACCACGGATTCCCAGACAGTCTCCCACACTGGTACTAGCGAGGCGTTAAGCTGTGTAACTTCTGCGATCTAACGAGAGCAGGCACATTCAGCTTAGAATGGCCATTGACATTAAATGCTTTAATCCATAGTCCTTTTTAATCGATTGTGAAACAAAATCTAAACGACATAATAAAAAGTCAACCGCACCACAGATTCCCAGACAGTCTCCCACACTGGAACTAGCGAGGCCTTAAGCTGTGTAACTTCTGCGATCTGACGAGAGCAGTCACATTCAGCTTAGAATGGCCATTGACATTAAAAGCCTTAATCCATAGTCCTATTTAATCTATTGTGAAACAAAATCTAACCAACATAATAAAAAGTCAACCGCACCACGGATTCCCAGACAGTCTCCCACACTGGTACTAGCGAGGCCTTAAGCTGTGTAACTTCTGCGTTCGGACGAGAGCAGGCACATTCAGCTTAGAATGGCGATTGACATTAAATGCTTTAATCCACAGTCCTATTTAATCTATTGTGAAAAAAAATCTAAACGACATAATAAAAAGTCAACCGCACCACGGATTCCCAGACAGTCTCCCACACTGGTACTAGTGAGGCGTTAAGCTGTGTAACTTCTGCGATCTAACGAGAGCAGGCACATTCAGCTTAGAATGGCCATTGACAGTAAATGCTTTAATCCATAGTCCTTTTTAATCGATTGTGAAACAAAATCTAAACGACATAATAAAAAGTCAACAGCACCACGGATTCCCAGACAGTCTCCCACACTGGTACTAGCGAGGCCTTAAGCTGTGTAACTTCTGCGATCTGACGAGAGCAGGCACATTCAGCTTAGAATGGCCATTGACATTAAATGCTTTAATCCATAGTCCTTTTTAATCGATTGTGAAACAAAATCTAAACGACATAATAAAAATTCAACCGCACCACGGATTCCCAGACAGTCTCCCACACTGGTACTAGCGAGGCCTTAAGCTGTGTAACTTCTGCGATCTGACGAGAGCAGGGACATTCAGCTTAGAATGGCCATTGACATTAAATGCTTTAATCCATAGTCCTTTTAATCGATTGTGAAACAAAATCTAAACGACATAATAAAAATTCAACCGCACCACCGGATTCCCAGCTAGTCTCCCACACTGGTACTAGCGAGGCGTTAAGCTGTGTAACTTCTGCAATCTGACGAGAGCAGGGACATTCAGCTTAGAATGGCCATTGACATTAAATGCTTTAATCCATAGTCCTTTTTAATCGATTGTGAAACAAAATCTAAACGACATAATAAAAAGTCAACCGCACCACGGATTCCCAGACAGTCTCCCACACTGGTACTAGCGAGGCGTTAAGCTGTGTAACTTCTGCGATCTAACGAGAGCAGGGACATTCAGCTTAGAATGGCCATTGACATTAAAGGCTTTAATCCATAGTCCTTTTTAATCGATTGTGAAACAATATCTAAACGACATAATAGAAAGTCAACTGCACCACAGATTCCCAGACAGTCTCCCACACTGGTACTAGCGAGGCCTTAAGCTGTGTAACGTCTGCGATCTGACGAGAGAAGGCACATTCAGCTTAGAATGGCCATTGACATAAAATGGTTTAATCCATAGTCTTTTTTAATCGATTGTGAAACAAAATCTAAACGACATAATAAAAAGTCTCCCACACTGGTACTAGCGAGGCCTTAAGCTGTGTAACTTCTGCGTTCTGACGAGAGCAGGCACATTCAGCTTAGAATGGCCATTGACGTTAAACTCTTTAATCCATAGTCCTATTTAATCTATTGTGAAAAAAAATCTAAACGACATAATAAAAAGTCAACCGCACCACGGATTCCCAGACAGTCTCCCACACTGGTACTAGCGAGGCGTTAAGCTGTGTAACTTCTGCGATCTGACGAGAGCAGGGACATTCAGCTTAGAATGGCCATTGACATTAAATGCTTTAATCCATAGTCCTTTTTAATCGATTGTGAAACAAAATCTAAACGACATAATAAAAATTCAACCGCACCACGGATTCCCACACTGGTACTAGCGAGGCCTTAAGCTGTGTAACTTCTGCGTTCTGACGAGAGAAGGCACATTCAGCTTAGAATGGCCATTGACGTTAAATGCTTTAATCCATAGTCCTATTTAATCTATTGTGAAACAAAATCTAAACGACATAATAAAAAGTCAACCGCACCACGGATTCCCAGACAGTCTCCCACACTGGTACTAGCGAGGCCTTAAGCTGTGTAACTTCTGCGATCTGACGAGAGCAGGCACATTCAGCTTAGAATGGCCATTGACATTAAATTCTTTAATCCATAGTCCTATTTAATCTATTGTGAAACAAAATCTAAACGACATAATAAAAAGGCAACCGCACCACGGATTCCCAGACAGTCTCCCACACTGGTACTAGCGAGGCCTTAAGCTGTGTAACTTCTGCGATCTGACGAGAGCAGGGACATTCAGCTTAGAATGGCCATTGACATTAAATGCTTTAATCCATAGTCCTTTTTAATCGATTGTGAAACAAAATCTAAACGACATAATAAAAATTCAACCGCACCACGGATTCCCAGACAGTCTCCCACACTGGTACTAGCGAGGCCTTAAGCTGTGTAACGTCTGCGTTCTGACGAGAGAAGGCACATTCAGCTTAGAATGACCATTGACGTTAAATGCTTTAATCCATAGTCCTATTTAATCTATTGTGAAACAAAATCTAAACGACATAATAAAAAGTCAACCGCACCACGGATTCCCAGACAGTCTCCCACACTGGTACTAGCGAGGCCTTAAGCTGTGTAACTTCTGCGATCTGACGAGAGCAGGCACATTCAGCTTAGAATGGCCATTGACATTAAATGCTTTAATCCATAGTCCTTTTTAATCGATTGTGAAACAAAATCTAAACGACATAATAAAAATTCAACCACACCACGGATTCCCAGACAGTCTCCCACACTGGTACTAGCGAGGCCTTAAGCTGTGTAACTTCTGCGATCTGACGAGAGCAGGCACATTCAGCTTAGAATGGCCATTGACATTAAATGCTTTAATCCATAGTCCTATTTAATCTATTGTGAAACAAAATCTAAACGACATAATAAAAAGGCAACCGCACCACGGATTCCCAGACAGTCTCCCACACTGGTACTAGCGAGGCGTTAAGCTGTGTAACTTCTGCGATCTAACGAGGGCAGGGACATTCAGCTTAGAATGGCCATTGACATTAAAAGCTTTAATCCATAGTCCTTTTTAATCGATTGTGAAACAAAATCTAAACGACATAATAAAAATTCAACCGCACCACGGATTCCCAGACAGTCTCCCACACTGGTACTAGCGAGGCCTTAAGCTGTGTAACTTCTGCGTTCTGACCAGAGCAGGCACATTCAGCTTAGAATGGCCATTGACGTTAAATGCTTTAATCCATAGTCCTATTTCATCTATTGTGAAACAAAATCTAAACGACATAATAAAAAGTCAACCGCACCACGGATTCCCAGACAGTCTCCCACACTGGTACTAGCGAGGCCTTAAGCTGTGTAACTTCTGCGATCTGACGAGAGCAGGGACATTCAGCTTAGAATGGCCATTGACATTAAATGCTTTAATCCATAGTCCTTTTTAATCGATTGTGAAACAAAATCTAAACGACATAATAAAAATTCAACTGCACCACGGATTCCCAGACAGTCTCCCACACTGGTACTAGCGAGGCCTTAAGCTGTGTAACTTCTGCGTTCTGACGAGAGAAGGCACATTCAGCTTAGAATGGCCATTGACATTAAATGCTTTAATCCATAGTCCTATTTAATCTATTGTGAAACAAAATCTAAACGACATAATAAAAAGTCAACCGCACCACGGATTCCCAGACAGTCTCCCACACTGGTACTAGCGAGGCCTTAAGCTGTGTAACTTCTGCGATCTGACGAGAGAAGGCACATTCAGCTTAGAATGGCCATTGACATTAAATGCTTTAATCCATAGTCCTTTTTAATCGATTGTGAAACAAAATCTAAACGACATAATAAAAAGTCAACCGCACCACGGATTCCCAGACAGTCTCCCACACTGGTACTAGCGAGGCCTTAAGCTGTGTAACTTCTGCGATCTGACGAGAGCAGGGACATTCAGCTTAGAATGGCCATTGACTTTAAATGCTTTAATCCATAGTCCTTTTTAATCGATTGTGAAACAAAATCTAAACGACATAATAAAAATTCAACCGCACCACGGATTCCCAGACAGTCTCCCACACTGGTACTAGCGAGGCCTTAAGCTGTGTAACGTCTGCGTTCTGACGAGAGAAGGTACATTCAGCTTAGAATGGCCATTGACGTTAAATGCTTTAATCCATAGTCCTATTTAATCTATTGTGAAACAAAATCTAAACGACATAATAAAAAGTCAACCGCACCACGGATTCCCAGACAGTCTCCCACACTGGTACTAGCGAGGCCTTAAGCTGTGTAACTTCTGAGATCTGACGAGAGCAGGCACATTCAGCTTAGAATGGCCATTGACATTAAATGCTTTAATCCATAGTCCTTTTTAATCGATTGTGAAACAAAATCTAAACAACATAATAATAAGTCAACCGCACCACGGATTCCCAGACAGTCTCCCACACTGGTACTAGCGAGGCCTTAAGCTGTGTAACTTCTGCGATCTGACGAGAGCAGGCACATTCAGCTTAGAATGGCCATTGACATTAAATGCTTTAATCCATAGTCCTTTTTAATCGATTGTGAAACAAAATCTAAACGACATAATAAAAGTCAACCGCACCACGGATTCCCAGACAGTCTCCCACACTGGTACTAGCGAGGCCTTAAGCTGTGTAACTTCTGCGATCTGACGAGAGCAGGCACATTCAGCTTAGAATGGCCATTGACATTAAATGCTTTAATCCATAGTCCTTTTTAATCGATTGTGAAACAAAATCTAAACGACATAATAAAAAGTCAACCGCACCACGGATTCCCAGACAGTCTCCAACACGGGTACTAGCGAGGCCTTAAGCTGTGTAACTTCTGCGATCTAACGAGAGCAGGCACATTCAGCTTAGAATGGCCATTGACATTAAATGCTTTAATCGATAGTCCTTTTTAATCGATTGTGAAACAAAATCTAAACGACATAATAAAAAGTCATCCGCACCACAGATTCCCAGACAGTCTCCCACACTGGAACTAGCGAGGCCTTAAGCTGTGTAACTTCTGCGATCTGACGAGAGCAGTCACATTCAGCTTAGAACGGCCATTGACATTAAAAGCCTTAATCCATAGTCCTATTTAATCTATTGTGAAACAAAATCTAACCGACATAATAAAAAGTCAACCGCACCACGGATTCCCAGACAGTCTCCCACACTGGTACTAGCGAGGCCTTAAGCTGTGTAACTTCTGCGATCTAACGAGAGCAGGCACATTCAGCTTAGAATGGCCATTGACGTTAAATGCTTTAATCGATAGTCCTTTTTAATCGATTGTGAAACAAAATCTAAACGACATAATAAAAAGTCAACCGCACCACGGATTCCCAGACAGTCTCCCACACTGGTACTAGCGAGGCCTTAAGCTGTGTAACTTCTGCGATCTGACGAGAGCAGGCACATTCAGCTTAGAATGGCCATTGACATTAAATGCTTTAATCCATAGTCCTTTTTAATCGATTGTGAAACAAAATCTAAACGACATAATAAAAAGTCAACCGCACCACGGATTCCCAGACAGTCTCCCACACTGGTACTAGCGAGGCCTTAAGCTGTGTAACTTCTGCGATCTGACGAGAGCAGGCACATTCAGCTTAGAATGGCCATTGACGTTAAATGCTTTAATCCATAGTCCTTTTTAATCGATTGTGAAACAAAATCTAAACGACATAATAAAAAGTCAACCGCACCACGGATTCCCAGACAGTCTCCCACACTGGTACTAGCGACGCCTTAAGCTGTGTAACTTCTGCGATCTGACGAGAGCAGGGACATTCAGCTTAGAATGGCCAATGACATAAAATGCTTTAATCCATAGTCCTTTTTAATCGATTGTGAAACATAATCTAAACGACATAATAAAAATTCAACCGCACCACTGATTCCCAGACAGTCTCCCACACTGGTACTAGCGAGGGCTTAAGCTGTGTAACTTCTGCGATCTGACGAGAGCAGGCACATTCAGCTTAGAATGGCCATTGACGTTAAATGCTTTAATCCATAGTCCTATTTAATCTATTGTGAAACAAAATCTAAACGACATAATAAAAAGTCAACCGCACCACGGACTCCCAGACAGTCTCCCACACTGGTACTAGCGAGGCCTTAAGCTGTGTAACTTCTGCGATCTAACGAGAGCAGAGACATTCAGCTTAGAATGGCCATTGACATTAAAGGCTTTAATCCATAGTCCTTTTTAATCGATTGTGAAACAAAATCTAAACGACATAATAAAAATTCAACCGCACCACGGATTCCCAGACAGTCTCCCACACTGGTACTAGCGAGTCCTTAAACTGTGTAACTTCTGCGTTCTGACCAGAGCAGGCACATTCAGCTTAGAATGGCCATTGACGTTAAATGCTTTAATCCATAGTCCTATTTAATCTATTGTGAAACAAAATCTAAACGACATAATAAAAAGTCAACCGCACCACGGATTCCCAGACAGTCTCCCACACTGGTACTAGCGAGGACTTAAGCTGTGTAACTTCTGCGATCTGACGAGAGCAGGCACATTCAGCTTAGAATGGCCATTGACATTAAATGCTTTAATCCATAGTCCTTTTTAATCGATTGTGAAACAAAATCTAAACGACATAATAAAAAGTCAACCGCACCACGGATTTCCAGACAGTCTCCCACACTTGTACTAGCGAGGCCTTAAGCTGTGTAACTTCTGCGATCTGACGAGAGCAGGGACATTCAGCTTAGAATGGCCATTGACATTAAATGCTTTTATCCATAGTCCTTTTTAATCGATTGTGAAACAAAATCTAAACGACATAATAAAAAGTCAACCGCACCACGGAAGACAGTCTCCCACACTAGTACTAGCGAGGCCTTAAGCTGTGTAACTTCTGCGATCTGACGAGAGCAGGCACATTCAGCTTAGAATGGCCATTGACGTTAAATGCTTTAATCCATAGTCCTTTTTAATCGATTGTGAAACAAAATCTAAACGACATAATAAAAAGTCAACCGCACCACGGATTCCCAGACAGTCTCCCACACTGGTACTAGTGAGGCCTTAAGCTGTGTAACTTCAGCGATCTGACTGAGAGCAGGAACATTCAGCTTAGAATGGCCATTGACATGAAATGCTTTAATCCATAGTCCTTTTTAATCGATTGTGAAACAAAATCTAAACGACATAATAAAAAGTCAACCGCACCACGGAAGACAGTCTCCCACACTGGTACTAGCGAGGCCTTAAGCTGTGTAACTTCTGCGATCTGACGAGAGCATGGACATTCAGCTTAGAATGGCCATTGACATTAAATGCTTTAATCCATAGTCCTTTTTAATCGATTGTGAAACAAAATCTAAACGACATAATAAAAATTCAACCGCACCACGGATTCCCAGACAGTCTCCCACACTGGTACTAGCGAGGCCTTAAGCTGTGTAACTTCTGCGTTCTGACGAGAGCAGGCACATTCAGCTTAGAATGGCCATTGACGTTAAATGTTTTAATCCATAGTCCTATTTAATCTATTGTGAAACAAAATCTAAACGACATAATAAAAAGTCAACCGCACCACGGATACCCAGACAGTCTCCCACACTGGTACTAGCGAGGCCTTAAGCTGTGTAACTTCTGCGATCTGACGAGAGCAGGCACATTCAGCTTAGAATGGCCATTGACATTAAATGCTTTAATTCATAGTCCTTTTTAATCGATTGTGAAACAAAATCTAAACGACATAATAAAAAGTCAACCGCACCACGGATTCCCAGACAGTCTCCCACTCTGGTACTAGCGAGGCCTTAAGCTGTGTAACTTCTGCGATCTGACGAGAGCAGGCACATTCAGCTTAGAATGGCAATTGACGTTATATGCTTTCATCCATAGTCCTATTTAATCTATTGTGAAACAAAATCTAAACGACATAATAAAAAGTCAACCGCACCACGGATTCCCAGACAGTCTCCCAAACTGGTACTAGCGAGGCGTTAAGCTGTGTAACTTCTGCGATCTAACTAGAGCAGGAACATTCAGCTTAGAATGGCCATTGACATTAAATGCTTTAATCCATAGTCCTTTTTAATCGATTGTGAAACAAAATCTAAACGACATAATAAAAATTAAACCGCACCACGGATTCCCAGACAGTCTCCCACACTGGTACTAGCGAGGTCTTAAGCTGTGTAACTTCTGCGATCTGACGAGAGCAGGCACATTCAGCTTAGAATGGCCATTGACGTTAAATGCTTTAATCCATAGTCCTTTTAATCGATTGTGAAACAAAATCTAAACGACATAATAAAAAGTCAACCGCACCACGGATTCCCAGACAGTCTCCCACACTGGTACTAGCGACGCCTTAAGATGTGTAACTTCTGCGATCTGACGAGAGCAGGGACATTCAGCTTAGAATGGCCAATGACATAAAATGCTTTAATCCATAGTCCTTTTTAATCGATTGTGAAACAAAATCTAAACGACATAATAAAAAGTCAACCGCACCACGGATTCCCAGACAGTCTCCCACACTGGTACTAGCGAGGCCTTAAGCTGTGTAACTTCTGCGATCTGACGAGAGCAGGTACATTCAGCTTAGAATGGCCATTGACATAAAAAAATGCTTTAATCCATAGTCCTTTTTAATCGATTGTGAAACAAAATCTAAACGACATAATAAAAAGTCAACCGCACCACGGATTCCCAGACAGTCTCCCACACTGGTACTAGCGAGGCCTTAAGCTGTGTAACTTCTGCAATCTGACCAGAGCAGGGACATTCAGCTTAGAATGGCCATTGACATTAAATGCTTTAATCCATAGTCCTTTTTAATCGATTGTGAAACAAAATCTAAACGTCATAATAAAAAGTCAACCGCACCACGGATTCCCAGACAGTCTCCCACACTTGTACTAGCGAGGCCTTAAGCTGTGCAACTTCTGCGATCTGACGAGAGCAGGGACATTCAGCTTAGAATGGCCATTGACGTTAAATACTCTAATCCATAGTCCTATTTAATCTATTGTGAAACAAAATCTAAACGACATAATAAAAAGTCAACCGCACCACGGATTCCCAGACAGTCTCCCACACTAGTACTAGCGAGGCGTTAAGCTGTGTAACTTCTGCGATCTAACGAGAGAAGGCACATTCAGCTTAGAATGGCCATTGGCATTAAATGCTTTAATCCATAGTCCTTTTTAATCGATTGTGAAACAAAATCTAAACGACATAATAAAAAGTCAAACGCACCACGGATTCCCAGACAGTCTCCCACACTGGTACTAGCGAGGCCTTAAGCTGTGTAACTTCTGCGATCTGACGAGAGCAGGCACATTCAGCTTAGAATGGCCATTGACATTAAAAGCCTTAATCCATAGTCCTATTTAATCTATTGTGAAATAAAATCTAAACAACATAATAAAAAGTCAACCGCACCACGGATTCACAGACAGTCTCCTACACTGGTACTAGCGAGGCCTTAAGCTGTGTAACTTCTGCGATCTGACGAGAGCAGGCACATTCAGCTTAGAATGGCCATTGACATTAAATGCTTTAATCCATAGTCCTTTTTAATCGATTGTGAAACAAAATCTAAACGACATAATAAAAAGTCAACCGCACCACGGATTCCCAGACAGTCTCCCACTCTGATACTAGCGAGGCCTTAAGCTGTGTAACTTCTGCGATCTGACGAGAGCAGGCACATTCAGCTTAGAATGGCAATTGACGTTATATGCTTTCATCCATAGTCCTATTTAATCTATTGTGAAACAAAATCTAAACGACATAATAAAAAGTCAACCGCACCACGGATTCCCAGACAGTCTCCCACACTGGTACTAGCGAGGCGTTAAGCTGTGTAACTTCTGCGATCTAACTAGAGCAGGAACATTCAGCTTAGAATGGCCATTGACATTAAATGCTTTAATCCATAGTCCTTTTTAATCGATTGTGAAACAAAATCTAAACGACATAATAAAAATTAAACCGCACCACGGATTCCCAGACAGTCTCCCACACTGGTACTAGCGAGGCCTTAAGCTGTGTAACTTCTGCGATCTAACGAGAGCAGGCACATTCAGCTTAGAATGGCCATTGACGTTATATGCTTTCATCCATAGTCCTATTTAATCTATTGTGAAACAAAATCTAAACGACATAATAAAAAGTCAACCGCACCACGGATTCCCAGACAGTCTCCCACACTGGTACTAGCGAGGCGTTAAGCTGTGTAACTTCTGCGATCTAACTAGAGCAGGCACATTCAGCTTAGAATGGCCATTGACATTAAATGCTTTAATCCATAGTCCTTTTTAATCGATTGTGAAACAAAATCTAAACGACATAATAAAAAGTCAACCGCACCACATATTCCCAGACAGTCTCCCACACTGGTACTAGCGAGGCCTTAAGCTGTGTAACTTCTGCGATCTGACGAGAGCAGGCACATTCAGCTTAGAATGGCCATTGCCATTAAAAGCCTTAATCCATAGTCCTATTTAATCTATTGTGAAACAAAATCTAAACATAATAAAAAGTCAACCGCACCACGGATTCCCAGACAGTCTCCCACACTGGTACTAGCGAGGCGTTAAGCTGTGTAACTTCTGCGATCTAACGAGAGCAGGCACATTCAGCTTAGAATGGCCATTGACATTAAATGCTTTAATCCATAGTCCTTTTTAATCGATTGTGAAACAAAATCTAAACGACATAATAAAAAGTCAACCGCACCACGGATTCCCAGACAGTCTCCCACACTGGTACTAGCGAGGCCTTAAGCTGTGTAACTTCTGCAATCTGACAAGAGCAAGCACATTCAGCTTAGAATGGCCTTTGACATGAAAAGCCTTAATCCATAGTCCTATTTAATCTATTGTGAAACAAAATCTAAACAACATAATAAAAAGTCAACCACACCACGGATTCCCAGACAGTCTCCCACACTGGTACTAAGGAGGCCTTAAGCTGTGTAACTTCTGCGATCTGACGAGAGCAGGGACATTCAGCTTAGAATGGCCATTGACATTAAAGGCTTTAATCCATAGTCCTTTTTAATCGATTGTGAAACAAAATCTAAACGACATAATAAAAATTCAACCGCACCACGGATTCCCAGACAGTCTCCCACACTGGTACTAGTGAGGCCTTAAGCTGTGTAACTTCTGCATTCTGACCAGAGCAGGCACATTCAGCTTAGAATGGCCATTGACGTTAAATGCTTTAATCCATAGTCCTATTTAATCTATTGTGAAACAAAATCTAAACGACATAATAAAAAGTCAACCGCACCACGGATTCCCAGACAGTCTCCCACACTGGTACTAGCGAGGCCTTAAGCTGTGTAACTTCTGCGATCTGACGAGAGCAGGCACATTCAGCTTAGAATGGCCATTGACATTAAATGCTTTAATCCATAGTACTTTTTAATCGATTGTGAAACAAAATCTAAACGACATAATAAAAAGTCAACCGCACCACGGATTCCCAGACAGTCTCCCACACTGGTACTAGCGAGGCCTTAAGCTGTGTAACTTCTGCGATCTGACGAGAGCAGGCACATTCAGCTTAGAATGGCCATTGACATCAAAAAATGCTTTAATCCATAGTCCTTTTTAATCGATTGTGAAACAAAATCTAAACGACATAATAAAAAGTCACCCGCACGACGGATTACCAGACAGTCTCCCACACTGGTACTAGCGAGGCCTTAAGCTGTGTAACTTCTGCGATCTGACGAGAGCAGGCACATTCAGCTTAGAATGACCATTGACATTAAAAGCCTTAATCCATAGTCCTATTTAATCTATTGTGAAACAAAATCTAAACAACATAATAAAAAGTCAACCGCACCACGGATTCCCAGACAGTCTCCCACACTGGTACTAGCGAGGCCTTAAGCTGTGTAACTTCTGCGATCTGACGAGAGCAGGGACATTCAGCTTAGAATGGCCATTGACATTAAAGGCTTTAATCCATAGTCCTTTTTAATCGATTGTGAAACAAAATCTAAACGACATAATAAAAATTCAACCGCACCACGGATTCCCAGACAGTCTCCCACACTGGTACTAGCGAGGCCTTAAGCTGTGTAACTTCTGCGATCTGACGAGAGCAGGCACATTCAGCTTAGAATGGCCATTGACATTAAATGCTTTAATCCATAGTCCTATTTAATCTATTGTGAAACAAAATCTAAACGACATAATAAAAAGTCAAGCGCACCACGGATTCCAGGACAGTCTCCCACACTGGTACTAGCGAGGCCTTAAGCTGTGTAACTTCTGCGATCTGACGAGAGCAGGCACATTCAGCTTAGAATGGCCATTGACGTTAAATGCTTTAATCCATAGTACTTTTTAATCGATTGTGAAACAAAATCTAAACGACATAATAAAAAGTCAACCGCACCACGGATTCCCAGACAGTCTCCCACACTGGTACTAGCGAGGCCTTAAGCTGTGTAACTTCTGCGATCAGACGAGAGCAGGCACATTCAGCTTAGAATGGCCATTGATATTAAATGCTTTAATCCATAGTACTTTTTAATCGATTGTGAAACAAAATCTAAACGACATAATAAAAAGTCAACCGCACCACGGATTCCCAGACAGTCTCCCACACTGGTACTAGCGAGGCCTTAAGCTGTGTAACTTCTGCAATTTGACCAGAGCAGGGACATTCAGCTTAGAATGGCCATTGACATTAAATGCTTTAATCCATAGTCCTTTTTAATCGATTGTGAAACAAAATCTAAACGACATAATAAAAATTCAACCGCACCACGGATTCCCAGAGAGTCTCCCACACTGGTACTAGCGAGGCCTTAAGCTGTGTAACTTCTGCGATCTGACGAGAGCAGGCACATTCAGCTTAGAATGGCCATTGACGTTAAATGCTTTAATCCATAGTCCTATTTAATCTATTGTGAAACAAAATCTAAACGACATAATAAAAAGTCAACCGCACCACGGATTCCCAGACAGTCTCTCACACTGGTACTAGCGAGGCGTTAAGCTGTTTAACTTCTGCGATCTAACGAGAGCAGGCACATTCAGCTTAGAATGGCCATTAACATTAAATGCTTTAATCCATAGTCCTTTTTAATCGATTGTGAAACAAAATCTAAACGACATAATAAAAAGGCAACCACACCACGGATTCCCAGACAGTCTCCCACACTGGTACTAGCGAGGACTTAAGCTGTGTAACTTCTGCGGTCTGACGAGAGCAGGCACATTCAGCTTAGAATGGCCATTGACGTTAAATGCTTTAATCCATAGTCCTATTTAATCTATTGTGAAACAAAATCTAAACGACATAATAAAAAGTCAAACGCACCACGGATTCCAAGACAGTCTCCCACACTAGTACTAGCGAGGCGTTAAGATGTGTAACTTCTGCGATCTAACGAGAGCAGGCACATTCAGCTTAGAATGGCCATTGGCATTAAATGCTTTAATCCATAGTCCTTTTTATTCGATTGTGAAACAAAATCTAAACGACATAATAAAAAGTCAACCGCACCACCGATTCCCAGACAGTCTCCCACACTGGTACTAGCGAGGCCTTAAGCTGTGTAACTTCTGCGATCTGACGAGAGCAGGCACATTCAGCTTAGAATGGCCATTGACATTAAAAGCCTTAATCCATAGTCCTATTTAATCTATTGTGAAATAAAATCTAAACAACATAATAAAAAGTCAACCGCACCACGGATTCCCAGACAGTCTCCCACACTGGTACTAGCGAGGCCTTAAGCTGTGTAACTTCTGCGATCTGACGAGAGCAGGCACATTCAGCTTAGAATGGCCATTGACATTAAATGCTTTAATCCATAGTCCTTTTTAATCGATTGTGAAACATAATCTAAACGACATAATAAAAAGTCAACCGCTCCACGGATTCCCAGACAGCCTCCCACACTGGTACTAGCGAGGCCTTAAGCTGTGTAACTTCTGCGATCTGACGAGAGCAGGGACATTCAGCTTAGAATGGCCATTGACATTAAATCCTTTAATCCATAGTCCTTTTTAATCAATTGTGAAACAAAATCTAAACGACATAATAAAAATTAAACCGCACCACGGATTCCCAGACAGTCTCCCACACTGGTACTAGCGAGGCCTTAAGCTGTGTAACTTCTGCGATCTGCGGAGAGCAGGAACATTCAGCTTAGAATGGCCATTGACGTTAAATGCTTTAATCCATAGTCCTATTTAATCTATTGTGAAACAAAATCTAAACGACATAATAAAAAGTCAACCGCACCACGGATTCCCAGACAGTCTCCCACACTGGTACTAGCGAGGCCTTAAGCTGTGTAACTTCTGCGATCTGACGAGAGCAGGCACATTCAGCTTAGAATGGCCATTGACATTAAATGCTTTAATCCATAGTCCTTTTTAATCGATTGTGAAACAAAATCTAAACGACATAATAACAAGGCAACCGCACCACGGATTCCCAGACAGTCTCCCACACTGGTACTAGCGAGGCCTTAAGCTGTGTAACTTCTGCGATCTGACGAGAGCAGGCACATTCAGCTTAGAATGGCCATTGACACTAAATGCTTTAATCCATAGTCCTTTTTAATCGATTGTGAAACAAAATCTAAACGACATAATAAAAAGGCAACCGCACCACGGATTCCCAGACAGTCTCCCACACTGGTACTAGCGAGGCCTTAAGCTGTGTAACTTCTGCGATCTGACGAGAGCAGGGACATTCAGCTTAGAATGGCCATTGACATTAAATGCTTTAATCCATAGTCCTTTTTAATCGATTGTGAAACAAAATCTAAACGACATAATAAAAATTCAACCGCACCACGGATTCCCAGACAGTCTCCCACACTGGTACTAGCGAGGCCTTAAGCTGTGTAACTTCTGCGTTCTGACGAGAGCAGGCACATTCAGCTTAGAATGGCCATTGGCGTTAAATGTTTTAATCCATAGTCCTATTTAATCTATTGTGAAACAAAATCTAAACGACATAATAAAAAGTCAGCCGCACCACGGATTCCCAGACAGTCTCCCACACTGGTACTAGCGAGGCCTTAAGCTGTGTAACTTCTGCGATCTGACGAGAGCAGGCACATTCAGCTTAGAATGGCCATTGACATTAAATGCTTTATTCCATAGTCCTTTTTATTCGATTGTGAAACAAAATCTAAACGACATAATAAAAAGTCAACCGCACCACCGATTCCCAGACAGTCTACCACACTGGTACTAGCGAGGCCTTAAGCTGTGTAACTTCTGCGATCTGACGAGAGCAGGCACATTCAGCTTAGAATGGCCATTGACATTAAAAGCCTTAATCCATAGTCCTATTTAATCTATTGTGAAATAAAATCTAAACAACATAATAAAAAATCAACCGCACCACGGATTCCCAGACAGTCTCCCACACTGGTACTAGCGAGGCCTTAAGCTGTGTAACTTCTGCGATCTGCCGAGAGCAGGCACATTCAGCTTAGAATGGCCATTGACGTTAAATGCTTTAATCCATAGTCCTATTTAATCTATTGTGAAACAAAATCTAAACGACATAATAAAAAGTCAACCGCACCACGGATTCCCAGACAGTCTCCCACACTGGTACTAGCGAGGCCTTAAGCTGTGTAACTTCTGCGATCTGACGAGAGCAGGCACATTCAGCTTAGAATGGCCATTGACATTAAATGCTTTAATCCATAGTCCTTTTTAATCGATTGTGAAACAAAATCTAAACGACATAATAAAAAGTCAACCGCACCACGGATTCCCAGACAGTCTCCCACACTGGTACTAGCGAGGCCTTAAGCTGTGTAACTTCTGCGATCTGACGAGAGCAGGCACATTCAGCTTAGAATGGCCATTGACATTAAATGCTTTAATCCATAGTCCTTTTTAATCGATTGTGAAACAAAATCTAAACGACATAATAAAAAGAAAACCGCACCACGGATTCCCAGACAGTCTCCCACACTGGTACTAGCGAGGCCTTAAGCTGTGCAACTTCTGCGATCTGACGAGAGCAGGGACATTCAGCTTAGAATGGCCATTGACATTAAATGCTTTAATCCATAGTCCTTTTTAATCGATTGTGAAACAAAATCTAAACGACATAATAAAAAGTCAACCGCACCACGGATTTCCAGACAGTCTCCCACACTTGTACTAGCGAGGCCTTAAGCTGTGTAACTTCTGCGATCTGACGAGAGCAGGGACATTCAGCTTAGAATGGCCATTGACATTAAATGCTTTTATCCATAGTCCTTTTTAATCGATTGTGAAACAAAATCTAAACGACATAATAAAAAGTCAACCGCACCACGGAAGACAGTCTCCCACACTAGTACTAGCGAGGCCTTAAGCTGTGTAACTTCTGCGATCTGACGAGAGCAGGCACATTCAGCTTAGAATGGCCATTGACGTTAAATGCTTTAATCCATAGTCCTTTTTAATCGATTGTGAAACAAAATCTAAACGACATAATAAAAAGTCAACCGCACCACGGATTCCCAGACAGTCTCCCACACTGGTACTAGTGAGGCCTTAAGCTGTGTAACTTCAGCGATCTGACGAGAGCAGGCACATTCAGCTTAGAATGGCCATTGACATGAAATGCTTTAATCCATAGTCCTTTTTAATCGATTGTGAAACAAAATCTAAACGACATAATAAAAAGTCAACCGCACCACGGAAGACAGTCTCCCACACTGGTACTAGCGAGGCCTTAAGCTGTGTAACTTCTGCGATCTGACGAGAGCATGGACATTCAGCTTAGAATGGCCATTGACATTAAATGCTTTAATCCATAGTCCTTTTTAATCGATTGTGAAACAAAATCTAAACGACATAATAAAAATTCAACCGCACCACGGATTCCCAGACAGTCTCCCACACTGGTACTAGCGAGGCCTTAAGCTGTGTAACTTCTGCGTTCTGACGAGAGCAGGCACATTCAGCTTAGAATGGCCATTGACGTTAAATGTTTTAATCCATAGTCCTATTTAATCTATTGTGAAACAAAATCTAAACGACATAATAGAAAGTCAACCGCACCACGGATACCCAGACAGTCTCCCACACTGGTACTAGCGAGGCCTTAAGCTGTGTAACTTCTGCGATCTGACGAGAGCAGGCACATTCAGCTTAGAATGGCCATTGACATTAAATGCTTTAATCCATAGTCCTTTTTAATCGATTGTGAAACAAAATCTAAACGACATAATAAAAAGTCAACCGCACCACGGATTCCCAGACAGTCTCCCACTCTGGTACTAGCGAGGCCTTAAGCTGTGTAACTTCTGCGATCTGACGAGAGCAGGCACATTCAGCTTAGAATGGCAATTGACGTTATATGCTTTCATCCATAGTCCTATTTAATCTATTGTGAAACAAAATCTAAACGACATAATAAAAAGTCAACCGCACCACGGATTCCCAGACAGTCTCCCAAACTGGTACTAGCGAGGCGTTAAGCTGTGTAACTTCTGCGATCTAACTAGAGCAGGAACATTCAGCTTAGAATGGCCATTGACATTAAATGCTTTAATCCATAGTCCTTTTTAATCGATTGTGAAACAAAATCTAAACGACATAATAAAAATTAAACCGCACCACGGATTCCCAGACAGTCTCCCACACTGGTACTAGCGAGGTCTTAAGCTGTGTAACTTCTGCGATCTGACGAGAGCAGGCACATTCAGCTTAGAATGGCCATTGACGTTAAATGCTTTAATCCATAGTCCTTTTTAATCGATTGTGAAACAAAATCTAAACGACATAATAAAAAGTCAACCGCACCACGGATTCCCAGACAGTCTCCCACACTGGTACTAGCGACGCCTTAAGATGTGTAACTTCTGCGATCTGACGAGAGCAGGGACATTCAGCTTAGAATGGCCACTGACATAAAATGCTTTAATCCATAGTCCTTTTTAATCGATTGTGAAACAAAATCTAAACGACATAATAAAAAGTCAACCGCACCACGGATTCCCAGACAGTCTCCCACACTGGTACTAGCGAGGCCTTAAGCTGTGTAACTTCTGCGATCTGACGAGAGCAGGTACATTCAGCTTAGAATGGCCATTGACATAAAAAAATGCTTTAATCCATAGTCCTTTTTAATCGATTGTGAAACAAAATCTAAACGACATAATAAAAAGTCAACCGCACCACGGATTCCCAGACAGTCTCCCACACTGGTACTAGCGAGGCCTTAAGCTGTGTAACTTCTGCAATCTGACCCGAGCAGGGACATTCAGCTTAGAATGGCCATTGACATTAAATGCTTTAATCCATAGTCCTTTTTAATCGATTGTGAAACAAAATCTAAACGTCATAATAAAAAGTCAACCGCACCACGGATTCCCAGACAGTCTCCCACACTTGTACTAGCGAGGCCTTAAGCTGTGCAACTTCTGCGATCTGACGAGAGCAGGGACATTCAGCTTAGAATGGCCATTGACGTTAAATACTCTAATCCATAGTCCTATTTAATCTATTGTGAAACAAAATCTAAACGACATAATAAAAAGTCAACCGCACCACGGATTCCCAGACAGTCTCCCACACTAGTACTAGCGAGGCGTTAAGCTGTGTAACTTCTGCGATCTAACGAGAGAAGGCACATTCAGCTTAGAATGGCCATTGGCATTAAATGCTTTAATCCATAGTCCTTTTTAATCGATTGTGAAACAAAATCTAAACGACATAATAAAAAGTCAAACGCACCACGGATTCCCAGACAGTCTCCCACACTGGTACTAGCGAGGCCTTAAGCTGTGTAACTTCTGCGATCTGACGAGAGCAGGCACATTCAGCTTAGAATGGCCATTGACATTAAAAGCCTTAATCCATAGTCCTATTTAATCTATTGTGAAATAAAATCTAAACAACATAATAAAAAGTCAACCGCACCACGGATTCACAGACAGTCTCCTACACTGGTACTAGCGAGGCCTTAAGCTGTGTAACTTCTGCGATCTGACGAGAGCAGGCACATTCAGCTTAGAATGGCCATTGACATTAAATGCTTTAATCCATAGTCCTTTTTAATCGATTGTGAAACAAAATCTAAACGACATAATAAAAAGTCAACCGCACCACGGATTCCCAGACAGTCTCCCACTCTGATACTAGCGAGGCCTTAAGCTGTGTAACTTCTGCGATCTGACGAGAGCAGGCACATTCAGCTTAGAATGGCAATTGACGTTATATGCTTTCATCCATAGTCCTATTTAATCTATTGTGAAACAAAGTCTAAACGACATAATAAAAAGTCAACCGCACCACGGATTCCCAGACAGTCTCCCACACTGGTACTAGCGAGGCGTTAAGCTGTGTAACTTCTGCGATCTAACTAGAGCAGGAACATTCAGCTTAGAATGGCCATTGACATTAAATGCTTTAATCCATAGTCCTTTTTAATCGATTGTGAAACAAAATCTAAACGACATAATAAAAATTAAACCGCACCACGGATTCCCAGACAGTCTCCCACACTGGTACTAGCGAGGCCTTAAGCTGTGTAACTTCTGCGATCTAACGAGAGCAGGCACATTCAGCTTAGAATGGCCATTGACGTTATATGCTTTCATCCATAGTCCTATTTAATCTATTGTGAAACAAAATCTAAACGACATAATAAAAAGTCAACCGCACCACGGATTCCCAGACAGTCTCCCACACTGGTACTAGCGAGGCGTTAAGCTGTGTAACTTCTGCGATCTAACTAGAGCAGGCACATTCAGCTTAGAATGGCCATTGACATTAAATGCTTTAATCCATAGTCCTTTTTAATCGATTGTGAAACAAAATCTAAACGACATAATAAAAAGTCAACCGCACCACATATTCCCAGACAGTCTCCCACACTGGTACTAGCGAGGCCTTAAGCTGTGTAACTTCTGCGATCTGACGAGAGCAGGCACATTCAGCTTAGAATGGCCATTGCCATTAAAAGCCTTAATCCATAGTCCTATTTAATCTATTGTGAAACAAAATCTAAACATAATAAAAAGTCAACCGCACCACGGATTCCCAGACAGTCTCCCACACTGGTACTAGCGAGGCGTTAAGCTGTGTAACTTCTGCGATCTAACGAGAGCAGGCACATTCAGCTTAGAATGGCCATTGACATTAAATGCTTTAATCCATAGTCCTTTTTAATCGATTGTGAAACAAAATCTAAACGACATAATAAAAAGTCAACCGCACCACGGATTCCCAGACAGTCTCCCACACTGGTACTAGCGAGGCCTTAAGCTGTGTAACTTCTGCAATCTGACAAGAGCAAGCACATTCAGCTTAGAATGGCCTTTGACATGAAAAGCCTTAATCCATAGTCCTATTTAATCTATTGTGAAACAAAATCTAAACAACATAATAAAAAGTCAACCACACCACGGATTCCCAGACAGTCTCCCACACTGGTACTAAGGAGGCCTTAAGCTGTGTAACTTCTGCGATCTGACGAGAGCAGGGACATTCAGCTTAGAATGGCCATTGACATTAAAGGCTTTAATCCATAGTCCTTTTTAATCGATTGTGAAACAAAATCTAAACGACATAATAAAAATTCAACCGCACCACGGATTCCCAGACAGTCTCCCACACTGGTACTAGTGAGGCCTTAAGCTGTGTAACTTCTGCATTCTGACCAGAGCAGGCACATTCAGCTTAGAATGGCCATTGACGTTAAATGCTTTAATCCATAGTCCTATTTAATCTATTGTGAAACAAAATCTAAACGACATAATAAAAAGTCAACCGCACCACGGATTCCCAGACAGTCTCCCACACTGGTACTAGCGAGGCCTTAAGCTGTGTAACTTCTGCGATCTGACGAGAGCAGGCACATTCAGCTTAGAATGGCCATTGACATTAAATGCTTTAATCCATAGTACTTTTTAATCGATTGTGAAACAAAATCTAAACGACATAATAAAAAGTCAACCGCACCACGGATTCCCAGACAGTCTCCCACACTGGTACTAGCGAGGCCTTAAGCTGTGTAACTTCTGCGATCTGACGAGAGCAGGCACATTCAGCTTAGAATGGCCATTGACATCAAAAAATGCTTTAATCCATAGTCCTTTTTAATCGATTGTGAAACAAAATCTAAACGACATAATAAAAAGTCACCCGCACGACGGATTACCAGACAGTCTCCCACACTGGTACTAGCGAGGCCTTAAGCTGTGTAACTTCTGCGATCTGACGAGAGCAGGCACATTCAGCTTAGAATGACCATTGACATTAAAAGCCTTAATCCATAGTCCTATTTAATCTATTGTGAAACAAAATCTAAACAACATAATAAAAAGTCAACCGCACCACGGATTCCCAGACAGTCTCCCACACTGGTACTAGCGAGGCCTTAAGCTGTGTAACTTCTGCGATCTGACGAGAGCAGGGACATTCAGCTTAGAATGGCCATTGACATTAAAGGCTTTAATCCATAGTCCTTTTTAATCGATTGTGAAACAAAATCTAAACGACATAATAAAAATTCAACCGCACCACGGATTCCCAGACAGTCTCCCACACTGGTACTAGCGAGGCCTTAAGCTGTGTAACTTCTGCGATCTGACGAGAGCAGGCACATTCAGCTTAGAATGGCCATTGACATTAAATGCTTTAATCCATAGTCCTATTTAATCTATTGTGAAACAAAATCTAAACGACATAATAAAAAGTCAAGCGCACCACGGATTCCAGGACAGTCTCCCACACTGGTACTAGCGAGGCCTTAAGCTGTGTAACTTCTGCGATCTGACGAGAGCAGGCACATTCAGCTTAGAATGGCCATTGACGTTAAATGCTTTAATCCATAGTACTTTTTAATCGATTGTGAAACAAAATCTAAACGACATAATAAAAAGTCAACCGCACCACGGATTCCCAGACAGTCTCCCACACTGGTACTAGCGAGGCCTTAAGCTGTGTAACTTCTGCGATCAGACGAGAGCAGGCACATTCAGCTTAGAATGGCCATTGATATTAAATGCTTTAATCCATAGTACTTTTTAATCGATTGTGAAACAAAATCTAAACGACATAATAAAAAGTCAACCGCACCACGGATTCCCAGACAGTCTCCCACACTGGTACTAGCGAGGCCTTAAGCTGTGTAACTTCTGCAATTTGACCAGAGCAGGGACATTCAGCTTAGAATGGCCATTGACATTAAATGCTTTAATCCATAGTCCTTTTTAATCGATTGTGAAACAAAATCTAAACGACATAATAAAAATTCAACCGCACCACGGATTCCCAGAGAGTCTCCCACACTGGTACTAGCGAGGCCTTAAGCTGTGTAACTTCTGCGATCTGACGAGAGCAGGCACATTCAGCTTAGAATGGCCATTGACATTAAATGCTTTAATCCATAGTCCTATTTAATCTATTGTGAAACAAAATCTAAACGACATAATAAAAAGTCAACCGCACCACGGATTCCCAGACAGTCTCTCACACTGGTACTAGCGAGGCGTTAAGCTGTTTAACTTCTGCGATCTAACGAGAGCAGGCACATTCAGCTTAGAATGGCCATTAACATTAAATGCTTTAATCCATAGTCCTTTTTAATCGATTGTGAAACAAAATCTAAACGACATAATAAAAAGGCAACCGCACCACGGATTCCCAGACAGTCTCCCACACTGGTACTAGCGAGGCCTTAAGCTGTGTAACTTCTGCGATCTGACGAGAGCAGGCACATTCAGCTTAGAATGGCCATTGACGTTAAATACTTTAATCCATAGTCCTATTTAATCTATTGTGAAACAAAATCTAAACGACATAATAAAAAGTCAAACGCACCACGGATTCCAAGACAGTCTCCCACACTAGTACTAGCGAGGCGTTAAGATGTGTAACTTCTGCGATCTAACGAGAGCAGGAACATTCAGCTTAGAATGGCCATTGGCATTAAATGCTTTAATCCATAGTCCTTTTTAATCGATTGTGAAACAATATCTAAACAACATAATAAAAAGTCAACCGCACCACCGATTCCCAGACAGTCTCC